>NC_141791.1:8782465-8955744 GCF_054643075.1 Acanthaster planci
CTCAGATTTACGCAAAATAATCCAGCAGTTTTACAAAAACTCTTGCTTTCTTTTGCGGATATTTCCGAAACTAGATCAAATATGCATATCCAACCTGCATGAATCGATAGAAGAGAATATGCCCTTTCAGATGGCACAACAATTGTCAGATCTGGACGATTTTTATATCCTTAAACATTGGACATATGGAACCTTCTTTGCGTGAGCAGAGAACCCGTGTAGGGGAAAGACACTCAGATTTACGCAAAAAATCAAGCAGCTAAAACACACTCCTGCATTTCTTTGCATATATATCCAAAACGAGAGCAAATATGCATATCCAACCTGCATGAATCGATAGAAGAGAATATGCCCTTTCAGATGGCACAACGATTGTAAGATCTGGACGATTTTTATATCCTTAAACATCGGACATATGGAACCTTCTTTGCGTGAGCAGAAATCCCGTGTAGTGGATGAGACTCAGATTTACGCAAAAATATCACGCAGTTGTACACAAACTCCCAGTATCTTTTGGAAATAATTCGCAAAATAAAGAAAATATGCATATCAAACTTGCATGAATCGATACATGAGAATATGCCCTTTAAGATGACACATCGATAGTCAGACCTGGACGATTTTTATATCCTTAAACATTGGACATATGGAACCTTCTTTGCGTGAGCAGAGAACCCGTGTAGGGGAAAGACACTCAGATTTACGCAAAAAATCAAGCAGCTGAAACACACTCCTGCCTTTCTTTGCATATTTATCCGAAACGAGAGCAAATATGCATATCCAACCTGCATGAATCGATAAAAGAGAGAATATGCCCTTTCAGATGGCACAACGATTGTAAGATCTGGACGATTTTTATATCCTTAAACATCGGACATATGGAACCTTCTTTGCGGGAGCAGAAATCCCGTCTAGTGGATGAGACTCAGATTTACGCAAAAAAATCAAGCAGTTGAACCCAAACTCCTGCATTGTTTTGGAGATATCTCCCGAACTAGAGCAAATATGCATATCAAACCTGCATGAATCAATAGAAGATAATTTGAACTTTCAGATGGCACAACGATTGTCAGATGTAGACGATTTTTATAGCCTTAAATATCGGATATATGGAACCTTTTTTGCGTGAGCAGAAATCCCGTGTAGTGGATGAGACTGAGATTTACGCAAAAAAATCAAGCAGTTGAACACAAACTCCTGCGTTGTTTTGCAGATATCTCCCAAACTAGAGCAAATATGCATATAAAACCTGCATGAATCAATAGAAGATAATTTGAACTTTCAGATGGCACAACGATTGTCAGATGTAGACGATTTTTATAGCCTTAAACATTGGACATATGGAACCTTCTTTGCGTGAGCAGAGAATCCGTGTAGGGGAAAGACACTCAGATTTACGCAAAAAATCAAGCAGCTGAAACACACTCCTGTTTTGTTTTGCATATATATCCGAAACGAGAGGAAATATACATATCCAACCTGCATGAATCCATAGAACAGAGAAAATGCCCTTGCAGATGACACATCGATAGTCAGATGTGGAAGAAGTTTCGATTCTTAAACATCGGATATATGGAACCTTCTTTGCGTGAGCAGAGAACCCGTGTAGTAAAAGACACTCAGATTTACGCAAAAAAATCAAGCAGCTGAACACAAACTTCTGCTTTCTTTTGCAGATATTTCCGAAACTACATCGAATATGCATATCCAACCTGCATGAATCGATACATGAGAAGATGCCCTTTCAGATGGCACAACGATAGTCAGATCTGGACGATTTTTATATCCTTAACATCGGATATGTGGAACCTTCTTTGTGTGAGCAAGAAAACTACGTTGTTGAAAGATACTCAGAATTACCCCAAAAAACAACCAGTTCTACACAAAGTAACGTTTTCATTTGCGAATAATTCGGGAAAAAACGAATATACATATCAAACTTGCATGAATAGATAGATGAGAATATGCCCTTAAAGATGACACATCGATAGTCAGATGTGGAAAAAGTTTAGATTCTTAAACATCGGACATATGGAGCCTTCTTTGCGTGAGCAGAGAACCCGTGTAGTTGAAAGACACTCAGATTTACGCAAAAAATCAAGCAGCTGAACACAAAATTCTACTTTCTTTTGCAGATATATCCCAAACTAAAGCAAATATGCATATCAAACTTGCATGAATCAATAGTAAAGAATAAGCCCTTTCAGATGGCACAACGATTGTCAGATCTGGACGATTTTTATATCCTTAAACATCGGGCATATGGAACCTTCTTTGCGTGAGCAGAAAACCCGTGTAGTGGATGAGACTCAGATTTACGCAAAAAAATCAAGCACTTGAACACAAACTCCTGCATTTTTTTGCAGATATCTCCCAAACCAGAGCAAATATGCATATCAAACTTGCATGAATCGATACACGAGAATATGCCCTTTCAGATGACACATAGATAGTCAGATCTGGAAAAAGTTTAGATTCTTAAACATCGGGCATGGGGAGCCTTCTTTGCGTGAGAAGAGAACCCGTGTAGTAAAAAGACACTTTGATTTACGCAAAAATATAACGCAGTTGTACACAAAACTCCTAGTATCTTTTGGAAAAAATTCGTAAAATAAAGAAAATATGCATATCAAACTTGCATGAATCGATACATGAGAATATGCCCTTTAAGATGACACATCGATAGTCAGATTTGGACAATTTTTAGATTCTTAAACATCGGATATATGGAGCCTTCTTTGCGTGAGCAGAGAACCTTTGTAGTGGAAAGACACTCCGATTTACGGAAAAGAATCCAGCAGTTATACAAAAACTCTTGCTTTCTTTTGCGGATATTTCCGAAACTAGATCGAATATGCATATCCAACCTGCATGAATCGATACATGAGAATATGCCCTTTCAGATGACACATCGATAGTCAGATCCCGGATGATTTTTATATCCTTAAACATCGGACATATGGACCTTCTTTGCGTGGGCAGAAATCCAGTGTAGTGGAAAGTTTTGCGTAAATCTGAGTGTCTTTCCCCTACACGGGTTCTTTGCTCACGCAAAGAAGGTTCCATATTCCAATGTTTAAGGATATAAAAATCGCCCAGATCTTACAATCGTTGTGCCATCTGAAAGGGCATATTCTCTTCTATCGATTCATGCAGGTTGGATAATGCATATTTGATCTAGTTTCGGAAATATCCGCAAAAGAAAGCAAGAGTTTTTGTATAACTGCTGGATTATTTTGAAACATCGGATATGTGGAGCTTTCTTTTCGTGAGCAGGGAACCCGTGTAGTAAAAAGACACTCGGATTTACGCAAAAAAATCAAGCAGCTTAAAACAAATTTCAGCTTTCTTTTGCAGATATATCCCAAACTAAAGCAAATATACATATCAAACCTGCAGGAATCGATAGTGTAGTGTGTGTCCCTTCAGAAGACACCACGATTGTCAGATCTGGATAGGTTTTAGAATGCCTAACATGAAATACATAGAGCCTCTTTCCCGAAGAAAAAACCCGTGTACTGGAAAGAGACTCAGATTTACGCAAAAAAATCAAGCAGCTGAACACAAACTTCTGCTTTCTTTTGCAGATATTTCCGAAACTAGATCGAATATGCATATCCAACCTGCATGAATCGATACATGAGAATATGCCCTTTTAGATGGCACAACGATAGTCAGATCTGGACGATTTTTATATCCTTAAACATCGGGCATATGGAACCTTCTTTCCGTGAGCAGAGAACCCGTGTAGCGGATGAGACTCAGATTTACGCAAAAAAATCAAGCAGTTGAACACAAACTCCTGCATTTTTGTGCAGATATCTCCCAAACCAGAGCAAATATGCATAAAAAACCTGCATGAATCGATAGAAGAGAATTTGAACTTTCAGATGGCACAACGATTGTCAGATGTGGACGATTTTTATATCCTTAAACATTGGACATATGGAACCTTCTCTGCGTGAGCAAAGAACCCGTGTAGGGGAAAGACACTCAGATTTACGCAAAAAATCAAGCACCTGAAACAAACTCCTGCTTTCTTTTGCAGATATATCTGAAACTAGAGCAAATATGCATATCCAACCTGCATGAATCGATAGAAGAGAATATGCCCTTTCAGATGGCACAAGAATTGTCAGATCTGGACGATTTTTATATCCTTAAACATTGGACATATGGAACCTTCTTTGCGCGAGCAAAAGAACCCGTGTAGTGGATGAGACTCAGATTTACGCAAAAAAATCAATCAGTTCAACCCAAACTCCTGCATTTTTTTGCAGATATCTCCCAAACTAGAGCAAATATGCATATCAAACCTGCATGAATCGATACATGAGAATATGCCCTTTAAGATGACACATCGATAGTCAGATTTGGACACTTGTTAGATTCTTAAACATCAGATATATGGAACCTTCTTTGCGTGAGCAGAGAAACCTTGTAGTGGAAAGACACTCAGATTTACGCAAAATAATCCAGCAGTTTTACAAAAACTCTTGCTTTCTTTTGCGGATATTTCCGAAACTAGATCAAATATGCATATCCAACCTACATGAATCGATAGAAGAGAATATGCCCTTTCAGATGGCACAACAATTGTAAGATCTGGACGATTTTTATATCCTTAAACATCGGACATATGGAACCTTCTTTGCGTGAGCAGAGAATCCGTGTAGGGGAAAGACACTCAGATTTACGCAAAAAATCAAGCAGCTGAACACAAACTTCTGCTTTCTTTTGCAGATATTTCAGAAACTAGATCGAATATGCATATCCAACTTGCATGAATCGATACATGAGAAGATGTCCTTTCAGATGGCACAACGATAGTCAGATCTGGACGATTTTTATATCCTTAACATCGGATATGTGGAACCTTTTTTGTGTGAGCAAGAAAACTACGTTGTTGAAAGATACTCAGAATTACCCCAAAAAACAACCAGTTCTACACAAAGTAACGCTTTCATTTGCGAATAATTCGGGAAAAACGAATATACATATCAAATTTGCATGAATAGATAGATGAGAATATGCCCTTTAAGATGACACATCGATAGTCAGATCTAGAAAAAGTTTAGATTCTTAAACATCGGACATATGGAGATTTCTTTGCGTGAGCAGAGAACCCGTGTAGTGGAAAGACACTCAGATTTACGAAAAAAAATCAAGCAGCTGAACAAAAACTCCCGCTTTCTTTTGCGGATATATCCGCAACTAAAGCAAATATGCATACAAAACCTGTAGGAATATGCCCTATCAGATGACACCACGGTTGTCAGATCTTGAAAAAAGTTAGATCCTTAAACATCGGATATATGTAACCTTCCTTGCGTGAGCAGAGAACCTGCGTTGTTGAAAGATACTCCGAATTACGCACACAAAAAAACAAGCAGTTCTTCACAAACTAACGTTTTTGATTTGCGAATAATTCGGGGAAAAAAACAAATATGCATATCAAACTTGCATGAATCGATAGAACAGAATATGAACTTTCAGATGGCACAACGATTGTCAGATCTTGAAAATTGTTAGATCTGTAAACATCGGACATATGTAACCTTCCTTGCGTGAGCAGAGAGCCCGTGTAGGAGAAAGACGCTAAGATTTACGCAAAAAATCAAGCAGCTGAAAAAACTCCTGCTTTATTTTGCACCAAAGACCAAACTAGAGCAAATATGCATATCAAACCTGCATGAATCGATTAAAAAGAACATGCCCTTTAAGATGACACATCGATAGTCAGATTTGGACAATTTTTAGATTCTTAAACATCGGATATATGGAGCCTTCTTTGCGTGAGCAGAGAACCCTTGTAGTGGAAAGACACTCAGATTTACGAAAATAATCTATTTTATCAAAGCATTATTCTGGGCAGGCAAACGTTTGTTGTCAATCTCTCGCTCGATCAGCTGTTTGTTGCCATGGTGAAGTAAACATTAGGGCTGAAGTAAAGACACCTGGTAACCGGCACTCCTTGCTGGCAGGAGGCCAGGGTGATTCATAATCATAGCGATATGTAACTTCATTTTGCACAGGCGGAAATTGTTATACAATTGTCCCAATTAAGGGACCGCGCCAAAACGGTTTGCGCGCACAGGCTACTTGGGCACTGACTTCTGAAGCTGCTGCGTCAAAAATAAATCTTGTAAAACGAAAAACTCGTTTATTCCCGTAGTTTTTGCCGACGTTTCACCGTTTTGGGAAATATCCATTGGGAGCAACTCCTGGACACTTCAGGATCCATCGACTGTTTTGTGCAGTTTAAGTTGGAATTTTCTTTGGTCCATCAAACAACGGCTGTGAACGAAAGCGGGTTGCCGGTCACGGGAATTTCAAGCCAGCATCGCTCAGGCAATTAAGGATGCCGCGCCTGAAACGGCAGCAGAAGAGGCAGGCCCGCCAGTCACCTCCACCGTATGCCCGAGGACGTCGCCGGGGACCTCAAGGTGCACAGGCCTCAGTTTCGACGGTCACCGGGGCTGCTACGGAGAGCACCGCGGGGGACAGCGCAGCCGGTCCGGTCAACATCGCACCACTCATCACTGCATGCAGTTGGCCTGCCGGGGAGCGACACACTCCGGCCATAGCACAGCCAGCGCCCGCCCAAGCGGTGGATGTCCCGGCGGGCAGTTTCAGCGGGGATCCAGCTGCGCCCGGCGGAGGCCCGTCAAGTGGTGAGTCCATCCAAGGAGTTGCTCGTGGTCTGCAGCCTCAGCAGCAGGAGTCTGTAGTTAACAATATAGCTAATCCTAGCATAGGCGTAGGCCTAGGTCTGAATTCGGCTGTTTGCAACGGGGTCAGTAATGTTGTCAGTAGGCCGGGCATTACCGACTCGGCCGGTAGGGATGTAATGCTCGCTAACACAGTTACACCGGCAATTCAAACCATCCTCCCAAATGAAACTAATGACATGGCCCTAGGGCTTCAATCAGATCGCTCAAGTGGGGGAACCTTTCCCACTTTCGGCTTATTCCGGCATGGGTAGGCCTGCACCCCTACACTCCCTCGGGAATGATTCTGCCATTGATGTCCATGTTCCTCCAGCCATAAAAGAAAAAATTTGGAACGGGCAATATGTAGAATTGGCATCGTTGTATCGCGATAATGCCACCAGGGTTCTGGCCGCTTCAGACACCGGTTCCGAATTGACCGTTGCGGTGGAGCGAAGCAAAGTGGTGTTCCGGCCGGTGACGCCTACCCCACGCAAACTTGACTCGTTTGATAAGTGGACAAGCGCATTTCATGTGTTCATGGCAATTTACGCAACGCGCCATCCTGCCCGTTTCCTTGAGTTGCTGAAATATGCTGAAGTTGTTCGGACAGCAGCTGTGCAATTTCCAGGGCTTGGTTGGCGTAATTACGATGAGCAATTCAGATTACGCATGGAAAAAAATCCATCGTGCTCGTGGGCAACAATGGATATGGAGCTTTGGGTGACAGTTGCGGCGGCAGGAAGTTTCCTGCCCGTGGCAAATTCCCCCGCAACGGTAGCTCGAAACCAAGCGGCGCAAAAACCCGTCTGCTCTGCGTCCAATTCCCCCACGGCTGTCGGTGGAACTCCTGCCGTTACGCGCACAGTTGCAGTCGCTGTGGTAAGCTAGGGCACAGCGCGTCTTCGTGTTCGGTGAGCGTGGGACTCGGGCCCACGCCTCGCGGTAACACGGCACGGCAATCCTCCGTCCCTGCCGGTGCAACGTACACGCGCTACACGAAGTATCCGTCTGCCGCGCCGAACATGCAACAGACACCGCGGCCGACTACCAGTGGTTCAGCGGCCAGTTCGAGTGCAAACGTTACTCAACAGTCAGTTGGTCAACGAGGGGATAAGCAAACCCATTCCGGGCTCCCAACGCCCATTAAATTAGACGTGTTAAAGCAGTGGTTAACACATTATCCTGACAAGTCGGCAGCTGAAACGCTTAGTCATGGTTTTTCACATGGGTTTTCACTTTGTTTTCAAGGTCCTAGGGAGAAAAAAGATTCCAATTGCCTTAAGTCGGCAGCAGATAGGCCTGAGGTGGTTCATAAAAAGCTGCAGAGCGAAATCGCGTTAGGCAGGGTGGCAGGACCATTTAGTCATCGGCCCTTTCCAAATCTTCAGTGTTCGCCCATCGGGCTGGTCCCTAAGCAACAACCTGGCGCTTTTCGTCTTATCCAGCACTTGTCATTCCCTTCAGGTGGCTCTGTTAATGACTTTATAAATAAAGACGAGTCCATTACACGCCGTTCAATGTAGCTGTTGATTTAGTTATGTCTGTGGGTCCCAACGCTTGGTTGGCAAAAACGGACATAAAATCGGCTTTTCGGCTGCTTCCCGTTGCCCCTTCCGACTATGAGCTGCTGGGTTTTCAATTTCAGAACATGTTTTATTACGATAAGTGTTTACCCATGGGCTGTTCTATCTCATGTGCGTTGTTTGAAACAATTCAGCACTTTTTTAGAATTCCACATTGAGCGGGTTTTGGAAACAACCTCTATCACACATTACTTAGATGATTTTCTTTTCATTGGTGGATCCATGTCACACTGTGAAGTACTTATTAGTACTTTTAAGGAAGTTTGCGCGCAACTAGGTGTGCCACTTGCGGAAGAGAAAACAGAGGGCCCTTGTCAAAAAATAACCTACCTCGGTTTAGAGATCGATGCAGTAAAGCGCAAAGTCTGCGTGCCCGGTAATAAGATTAACACCCTTCGATCACGAATCCAGTCGGTTTTGGGGCGGAACAAGTTGTCTTCGAGGGAAATTCAGTCCTTGGTGGGTTCACTAAACTTCGTCTGTCGTGCTATAGCTCCAGGTAGGGCGTTTATCAGGCGTTTGATTGGCTTAACTCGTGGACTAAGGAAACCATATCACAAAGTGCGAATAACGCCGGGTGCGAAACTTGACCTGCTCATGTGGTTAGAGTTCCTAGATCACTTTAATGGGGTATCTGCGTTTCGCGACCAGGACTGGCAGGATAATGATACATTAGAGTTGTTCACTGATGCCGCAGCCAGCATTGGCTTTGGCGGGTTCTTTGGCGGCCATTGGTTTCAAGGGCGATGGCCTTGTGAGTTGCTAGCCCTGTCGCCATCAATAGCATATTGTGAATTTTACCCTGTGGTTGTCGCAGTGAATTGTTGGGCCCCGCAGTTGGCCAATCGAAAGGTGCGTTTCCGTTCTGATAACGAAGCCGTGGTAAATATCATTAACAAGCAATCGTCACATTGCGATAAGATCATGCATCTTGTGCGTCTTTTCGTATGCCAGTGCTTGCGGTACAACATCACATTTAAAGCCTATCATATACCCGGCGTGCATAATGAAATTGCGGACTCCCTCTCACGTTTTCAGGTGAACCGTTTCCGTGCACTAGCACCGAAGGCGGACATAACAATGACGCCGATCGCCAATCTTCTCCAAGTGTAATACAAGGTGAGATCAACCGCCTATTACTAGCTGCATCGGCATCAAATACTCATAAGACATATCAGACTGGCTGGCGGGCGTTTTGTTCATTTCGATGCCAACAAATTGATGCCTGTTCTCCGTCCTCGCCTGCTGATGTTCTGCGATTTATTGCATGGCTGTCACTGCAGCGTCTTGCACCATCAACTATCGCAACTTACGTTTCCGGGGTGGGTTATTATCACAAAATTTCCGGTTGGCCGGACCCAACGAAAGATTTCTTGGTGACGAAATTATTGTCGGGTTGCCGTAGGGATAATTCCGTTATTGACGAACGATGGCCATTCAAGCACTCCCACACGTGTGCAAAGATCATTACGAAGTCGCACTTTTCCACGCGGTCATGTTATGTGCATTCTTTTGTTTCATGCGTATAAGCGAGTTTGCCGCCATTTCAAAAACAAACGTGCAAACACTCACTTATTTTGGCTTCGGACGTCGAATTTATAAATGTGGGGCAGGACAGTGCTTCCGTTTTAGTCACCTTCAGGTACACAAAGAATAACCAAATGGGTAATCCTCAGATTGTGAAATTAGTTCGCTCAGGGGACGAAACCATCTGTCCAGTGCGAGCCCTCACAGTCTACGCCCAGATGCGTCCGACGCAGGAGGGTAGTTTTTCTGTCATTTTGGGGGCGATCCCCTTACCCAGTAGCAGTTTAACGCCACATTGAAACGGGTTCTGATTTTCTTGGGCCTTGGAGGCTCATCATTTAGTGCACACTCCTTCCGCATTGGGGCGGCGTCTACTACAGCGTCCTTGGGTTTTTCGTTGGATGAAGTTAAGGCAATGGGCCGTTGGCGTTCAAATGCCGCTCAACTTTACATCCGTCCAATTGTACTTTGCTAGCTGCCTGGCGTTTAATTTCAGCTGTTTAATTCCGCGTTTTGTCCACCATGTTGTCTCACTTGTTCCCACCCCTTGTTTACAGGGGATGTGTGGATCATTGGGGATTCCATCGTCCGCAGAGCGGCAGCCAGGCTGGAATGCAGTCCACCAGTACGCTGGAACGGTCTGGGCGGAGCCCGATACAGTGATATAAATCAATTGTTATCTGACCTGGAAGCTAAGTGCCCTCGACCGGCCATGCCGATCGTTCACATTGGCACTAATGATTTGGGTGATACTGATTTTTTCAGCATGCGGCAGCATGCAGTTCATGAAAGAATGTAGTGCTAAGTATCCCCAGGCTAAATTAGTGTGGTCTGATATACTACCGTGAGCTTGTTACTTTGGGGGACCATTAATCCAGCAAAAATGGAGATGAAACGGCGGGCCGTGAATAGATGGGCGCGCTCCCTCAGCCGTCGCAAGGGCGTGTCAGTGCTACATCATCCGCAGTTTAAATGGTCCGAATTCTCATTGTACAGATATGATGGGGTTCACCTGTCCCATACGGGTAACATGCACTTTCGGTCGAATCTTCGGGATTGCATTTGCGCTGCCTTTAATTGAGTTTATCCCACTCAAAGGGTTCATAGCGATGGTCCTCTTTACTGTTGTTATTATAATTCAATTCTAGGGGCGTTAATAGGGAGATGCACTTGCCTGTCGTTCCAGTGGGGCGCGTTTGGCGCGTTTGGCGCGTGTGGCAGAAATTTGCCGGAAGCGACGGGAAGTGCCTCGATTTTGGCTAACATGATAATATTAGTAAATAGGTTTCAATTAAACTTTGAATTTTGAGGTTTACAGTTAATACTTGCTGTTTAAATCTTAGGAACCCTACGCCAAGCACCCCCCCAGGTGGGGCTTCTTCCAACCGTATTTTCAAACGGTGGAAAAAAAACGGCATGCTTTGCAAATCTTTTGTTAATTGTTCCAGACATGACATTCGACAAATTATAAGCATTTTGTGACTAGCACCCTCTCGTTCTGGTGGGGCTAGCGTTTAACTTTGATAAATATTCCTATAGCCTAAAGGCGAATGGTTGGCAAGCCTACCAAGGATTCGGGCCCGTGGATGCCAAGCTTGGCAGATTGGGGCAAGCCTGCCCGTTTAAGCTGATTTTGCCAAACTTCTTAGTGTCAAAGACAAATAAACCAGTGGCTTGGAATAACGTGCCAAAAATTCAGTGGCTA
This sequence comes from Acanthaster planci, assembly GCF_054643075.1. Taxonomy (NCBI): domain Eukaryota; kingdom Metazoa; phylum Echinodermata; class Asteroidea; order Valvatida; family Acanthasteridae; genus Acanthaster; species Acanthaster planci. Next base: position 8,793,994 of record NC_141791.1, read on the forward strand.
TTTGTTTGTTGTCTCAGAATAATCCAGCAGTTATACAAAAAGTCTTGCTTTCTTTTGCGGATTTTTCCAAAACTAGATAAAATATGCATATCAAACTTACATGAATCGATAGAAGCGTATATGCCCTTTCAGATGGCACAACAATTGTCAGATCTGGACGATTTTTATATCCTTAAACATCGGATATATGGAACCTTCCTTGCGTGAGCAGAGAACCCGTGTAGTGGATTAGACTCAGATTTACGAAAAAAAATCAAGCAGCTGAACAAAAACTCCCGCTTTCTTTTGCGGATATATCCGCAACTAAAGCAAATATGCATATTAAACCTGTAGGAATATGCCCTATCAGATGACACCACGGTTGGCAGATCTTGAAAATAGTTAGATCCTTAAACATCGGATATACGTAACCTTCCTTGCGTGAGCAGAGAACCTGCGTTGTTGAAAGATACTCAGAATTACGCAAAAAATCAAGCAGCTGAAAAAACTCCTGCTTTATTTTGCACCAAAGACCAAACTAAAGCAAATATGCACATCAAACCTGCATGAATCGATTAAAAAGAACATGCCCTTTAAGATGACACATCGATAGTCAGATCTGGAAAAGTTTAGATTCTTAAACATCGGATATATGGAGCCTTCTTTGCGTGAGCAAAGAACCCGTGTAGGGGAAAGACACTCAGATTTACGCAAAAAATCAAGCAGCTAAAACACACTCCTGCATTTCTTTGCATATATATCCAAAACGAGAGCAAATATGCATATCCAACCTGCATGAATCGATAGAAGAGAATATGCCCTTTCAGATGGCACAACGATTGTAAGATCTGGACGATTTTTATATCCTTAAACATCGGACATATGGAACCTTCTTTGCGTGAGCAGAAATCCCGTGTAGTGGATGAGACTCAGATTTACGCAAAAATATCACGCAGTTGTACACAAACTCCCAGTATCTTTTGGAAATAATTCGCAAAATAAAGAAAATATGCATATCAAACTTGCATGAATCGATACATGAGAATATGCCCTTTAAGATGACACATCGATAGTCAGACCTGGACGATTTTTATATCCTTAAACATTGGACATATGGAACCTTCTTTGCGTGAGCAGAGAACCCGTGTAGGGGAAAGACACTCAGATTTACGCAAAAAATCAAGCAGCTGAAACACACTCCTGCCTTTCTTTGCATATTTATCCGAAACGAGAGCAAATATGCATATCCAACCTGCATGAATCGATAAAAGAGAGAATATGCCCTTTCAGATGGCACAACGATTGTAAGATCTGGACGATTTTTATATCCTTAAACATCGGACATATGGAACCGTCTTTGCGTGAGCAGAAATCCCGTGTAGTGGATGAGACTGAGATTTACGCAAAAAAATCAAGCAGTTGAACACAAACTCCTGCGTTGTTTTGCAGATATCTCCCAAACTAGAGCAAATATGCATATAAAACCTGCATGAATCAATAGAAGATAATTTGAACTTTCAGATGGCACAACGATTGTCAGATGTAGACGATTTTTATAGCCTTAAACATTGGACATATGGAACCTTCTTTGCGTGAGCAGAGAACCCGTGTAGTGGATTAGACTCAGATTTACGAAAAAAAATCAAGCAGCTGAACAAAAACTCCCGCTTTCTTTTGCGGATATATCCGCAACTAAAGCAAATATGCATATTAAACCTGTAGGAATATGCCCTATCAGATGACACCACGGTTGGCAGATCTTGAAAATAGTTAGATCCTTAAACATCGGATATACGTAACCTTCCTTGCGTGAGCAGAGAACCTGCGTTGTTGAAAGATACTCAGAATTACGCAAAAAATCAAGCAGCTGAAAAAACTCCTGCTTTATTTTGCACCAAAGACCAAAGTAAAGCAAATATGCACATCAAACCTGCATGAATCGATTAAAAAGAACATGCCCCTTTAAGATAACAGATAGTCAGATCTGGAAAAAGTTTAGATTCTTAAACATCGGATATATGGAGCCTTCTTTGCGTGAGCAAAGAACCCGTGTAGGGGAAAGACACTCAGATTTACGCAAAAAATCAAGCAGCTAAAACACACTCCTGCATTTCTTTGCATATATATCCAAAACGAGAGCAAATATGCATATCCAACCTGCATGAATCGATAGAAGAGAATATGCCCTTTCAGATGGCACAACGATTGTAAGACCTGGACGATTTTTATATCCTTAAACATTGGACATATGGAATCTTCTTTGCGTGAGCAGAGAACCCGTGTAGGGGAAAGACACTCAGATTTACGCAAAAAATCAAGCAGCTGAAACACACTCCTGCCTTTCTTTGCATATTTATCCGAAACGAGAGCAAATATGCATATCCAACTTGCATGAATCGATAAAAGAGAGAATATGCCCTTTCAGATGGCACAACGATTGTAAGATCTGGACGATTTTTATATCCTTAAACATCGGACATATGGAACCGTCTTTGCGTGAGCAGAAATCCCGTGTAGTGGATGAGACTGAGATTTACGCAAAAAAATCAAGCAGTTGAACACAAACTCCTGCGTTGTTTTGCAGATATCTCCCAAACTAGAGCAAATATGCATATAAAACCTGCATGAATCAATAGAAGATAATTTGAACTTTCAGATGGCACAACGATTGTCAGATGTAGACGATTTTTATAGCCTTAAACATTGGACATATGGAACCTTCTTTGCGTGAGCAGAGAACCCGTGTAGTGGATTAGACTCAGATTTACGAAAAAAAATCAAGCAGCTGAACAAAAACTCCCGCTTTCTTTTGCGGATATATCCGCAACTAAAGCAAATATGCATATTAAACCTGTAGGAATATGCCCTATCAGATGACACCACGGTTGGCAGATCTTGAAAATAGTTAGATCCTTAAACATCGGATATACGTAACCTTCCTTGCGTGAGCAGAGAACCTGCGTTGTTGAAAGATACTCAGAATTACGCAAAAAATCAAGCAGCTGAAAAAACTCCTGCTTTATTTTGCACCAAAGACCAAACTAAAGCAAATATGCACATCAAACCTGCATGAATCGATTAAAAAGAACATGCCCTTTAAGATGACACATCGATAGTCAGATCTGGAAAAAGTTTAGATTCTTAAACATCGGATATATGGAGCCTTCTTTGCGTGAGCAAAGAACCCGTGCAGGGGAAAGACACTCAGATTTACGCAAAAAATCAAGCAGCTAAAACACACTCCTGCATTTCTTTGCATATATATCCAAAACGAGAGCAAATATGCATATATCCAACCTGCATGAATCGATAGAAGAGAATATGCCCTTTCAGATGGCACAACGATTGTAAGATCTGGACGATTTTTATATCCTTAAACATCGCACATATGGAACCTTCTTTGCGTGAGCAGAAATCCCGTGTAGTGGATGAGACTCAGATTTACGCAAAAATATCACGCAGTTGTACACAAACTCCCAGTATCTTTTGGAAATAATTCGCAAAATAAAGAAAATATGCATATAAAACCTGCATGAATCAATAGAAGAGAATATGCCCTTTCAGATGGCACAACGATTGTAAGACCTGGACGATTTTTATATCCTTAAACATTGGACATATGGAATCTTCTTTGCGTGAGCAGAGAACCCGTGTAGGGGAAAGACACTCAGATTTACGCAAAAAATCAAGCAGCTGAAACACACTCCTGCCTTTCTTTGCATATTTATCCGAAACGAGAGCAAATATGCATATCCAACCTGCATGAATCGATAAAAGAGAGAATATGCCCTTTCAGATGGCACAACGATTGTAAGATCTGGACGATTTTTATATCCTTAAACATCGGACATATGGAACCGTCTTTGCGTGAGCAGAAATCCCGTGTAGTGGATGAGACTCAGATTTACGCAAAAAAATCAAGCAGTTGAACACAAACTCCTGCGTTGTTTTGCAGATATCTCCCAAACTAGAGCAAATATGCATATAAAACCTGCATGAATCAATAGAAGATAATTTGAACTTTCAGATGGCACAACGATTGTCAGATGTAGACGATTTTTATAGCCTTAAACATTGGACATATGGAACCTTCTTTGCGTGAGCAGAGAACCCGTGTAGTGGATTAGACTCAGGTTACGAAAAAAAATCAAGCAGCTGAACAAAAACTCCCGCTTTCTTTTGCGGATATATCCGCAACTAAAGCAAATATGCATATTAAACCTGTAGGAATATGCCCTATCAGATGACACCACGGTTGGCAGATCTTGAAAATAGTTAGATCCTTAAACATCGGATATACGTAACCTTCCTTGCGTGAGCAGAGAACCTGCGTTGTTGAAAGATACTCAGAATTACGCAAAAAATCAAGCAGCTGAAAAAACTCCTGCTTTATTTTGCACCAAAGACCAAACTAAAGCAAATATGCACATCAAACCTGCATGAATCGATTAAAAAGAACATGCCCTTTAAGATGACACATCGATAGTCAGATCTGGAAAAAGTTTAGATTCTTAAACATCAGATATTATGGAGCCTTCTTTGCGTGAGCAAAGAACCCGTGTAGGGGAAAGACACTCAGATTTACGCAAAAAATCAAGCAGCTAAAACACACTCCTGCATTTCTTTGCATATATATCCAAAACGAGAGCAAATATGCATATATCCAACCTGCATGAATCGATAGAAGAGAATATGCCCTTTCAGATGGCACAACGATTGTAAGATCTGGACGATTTTTATATCCTTAAACATCGGACATATGGAACCTTCTTTGCGTGAGCAGAAATCCCGTGTAGTGGATGAGACTCAGATTTACGCAAAAATATCACGCAGTTGTACACAAACTCCCAGTATCTTTTGGAAATAATTCGCAAAATAAAGAAAATATGCACATCAAACCTGCATGAATCGATAGAAGAGAATATGCCCTTTCAGATGGCACAACGATTGTAAGACCTGGACGATTTTTATATCCTTAAACATTGGACATATGGAATCTTCTTTGCGTGAGCAGAGAACCCGTGTAGGGGAAAGACACTCAGATTTACGCAAAAAATCAAGCAGCTGAAACACACTCCTGCCTTTCTTTGCATATTTATCCGAAACGAGAGCAAATATGCATATCCAACCTGCATGAATCGATAAAAGAGAGAATATGCCCTTTCAGATGGCACAACGATTGTAAGATCTGGACGATTTTTATATCCTTAAACATCGGACATATGGAACCGTCTTTGCGTGAGCAGAAATCCCGTGTAGTGGATGAGACTGAGATTTACGCAAAAAATCAAGCAGTTGAACACAAACTCCTGCGTTGTTTTGCAGATATCTCCCAAACTAGAGCAAATATGCATATAAAACCTGCATGAATCAATAGAAGATAATTTGAACTTTCAGATGGCACAACGATTGTCAGATGTAGACGATTTTTATAGCCTTAAACATTGGACATATGGAACCTTCTTTGCGTGAGCAGAGAACCCGTGTAGTGGATTAGACTCAGATTTACGAAAAAAAATCAAGCAGCTGAACAAAAACTCCCGCTTTCTTTTGCGGATATATCCGCAACTAAAGCAAATATGCATATTAAACCTGTAGGAATATGCCCTATCAGATGACACCACGGTTGGCAGATCTTGAAAATAGTTAGATCCTTAAACATCGGATATACGTAACCTTCCTTGCGTGAGCAGAGAACCTGCGTTGTTGAAAGATACTCAGAATTACGCAAAAAATCAAGCAGCTGAAAAAACTCCTGCTTTATTTTGCACCAAAGACCAAACTAAAGCAAATATGCACATCAAACCTGCATGAATCGATTAAAAAGAACATGCCCTTTAAGATGACACATCGATAGTCAGATCTGGAAAAAGTTTAGATTCTTAAACATCGGATATATGGAGCCTTCTTTGCGTGAGCAAAGAACCCGTGTAGGGGAAAGACACTCAGATTTACGCAAAAAATCAAGCAGCTAAAACACACTCCTGCATTTCTTTGCATATATATCCAAAACGAGAGCAAATATGCATATATCCAACCTGCATGAATCGATAGAAGAGAATATGCCCTTTCAGATGGCACAACGATTGTAAGATCTGGACGATTTTTATATCCTTAAACATCGGACATATGGAACCTTCTTTGCGTGAGCAGAAATCCCGTGTAGTGGATGAGACTCAGATTTACGCAAAAATATCACGCAGTTGTACACAAACTCCCAGTATCTTTTGGAAATAATTCGCAAAATAAAGAAAATATGCACATCAAACCTGCATGAATCGATAGAAGAGAATATGCCCTTTCAGATGGCACAACGATTGTAAGACCTGGACGATTTTTATATCCTTAAACATTGGACATATGGAATCTTCTTTGCGTGAGCAGAGAACCCGTGTAGGGGAAAGACACTCAGATTTACGCAAAAAATCAAGCAGCTGAAACACACTCCTGCCTTTCTTTGCATATTTATCCGAAACGAGAGCAAATATGCATATCCAACCTGCATGAATCGATAAAAGAGAGAATATGCCCTTTCATATGGCACAATGATTGTAAGATCTGGACGATTTTTATATCCTTAAACATCGGACATATGGAACCGTCTTTGCGTGAGCAGAAATCCCGTGTAGTGGATGAGACTCAGATTTACGCAAAAAAATCAAGCAGTTGAACACAAACTCCTGCGTTGTTTTGCAGATATCTCCCAAACTAGAGCAAATATGCATATAAAACCTGCATGAATCAATAGAAGATAATTTGAACTTTCAGATGGCACAACGATTGTCAGATGTAGACGATTTTTATAGCCTTAAACATTGGACATATGGAACCTTCTTTGCGTGAGCAGAGAACCCGTGTAGTGGATTAGACTCAGATTTACGAAAAAAAATCAAGCAGCTGAACACAAACTCCCGCTTTCTTTTGCGGATATATCCGCAACTAAAGCAAATATGCATATTAAACCTGTAGGAATATGCCCTATCAGATGACACCACGGTTGGCAGATCTTGAAAATAGTTAGATCCTTAAACATCGGATATACATAACCTTCCTTGCGTGAGCAGAGAACCTGCGTTGTTGAAAGATACTCAGAATTACGCAAAAAATCAAGCAGCTGAAAAAACTCCTGCTTTATTTTGCACCAAAGACCAAACTAAAGCAAATATGCACATCAAACCTGCATGAATCGATTAAAAAGAACATGCCCTTTAAGATAACACATCGATAGTCAGATCTGGAAAAAGTTTAGATTCTTAAACATCGGATATATGGAGCCTTCTTTGCGTGAGCAAAGAACCCGTGTAGGGGAAAGACACTCAGATTTACGCAAAAAATCAAGCAGCTAAAACACACTCCTGCATTTCTTTGCATATATATCCAAAACGAGAGCAAATATGCATATCCAACCTGCATGAATCGATAGAAGAGAATATGCCCTTTCAGATGGCACAACGATTGTAAGATCTGGACGATTTTTATATCCTTAAACATCGGACATATGGAACCTTCTTTGCGTGAGCAGAAATCCCGTGTAGTGGATGAGACTCAGATTTACGCAAAAATATCACGCAGTTGTACACAAACTCCCAGTATCTTTTGGAAATAATTCGCAAAATAAAGAAAATATGCATATCAAACTTGCATGAATCGATACATGAGAATATGCCCTTTAAGATGACACATCGATAGTTAGACCTGGACGATTTTTATATCCTTAAACATTGGACATATGGAACCTTCTTTGCGTGAGCAGAGAACCCGTGTAGGGGAAAGACACTCAGATTTACGCAAAAAATCAAGCAGCTGAAACACACTCCTGCCTTTCTTTGCATATTTATCCGAAACGAGAGCAAATATGCATATCCAACCTGCATGAATCGATAAAAGAGAGAATATGCCCTTTCAGATGGCACAACGATTGTAAGATCTGGACGATTTTTATATCCTTAAACATCAGACATATGGAACCGTCTTTGCGTGAGCAGAAATCCCGTGTAGTGGATGAGACTGAGATTTACGCAAAAAAATCAAGCAGTTGAACACAAACTCCTTGCGTTGTTTTGCAGATATCTTCCCAAACTAGAGCAAATATGGCATATAAAAACCTGCATGAATCAATAGAAGATAATTTGACTTTCAGATGGCACAACGATTGTCAGATGTAGACGATTTTTATAGCCTTAAACATTGGACATATGGAACCTTCTTTGCGTGAGCAGAGAACCCGTGTAGTGATAGACTCAGATTTACGAAAAAAATCAAGCAGCTGAACAAAAACTCCCGCTTTCTTTTGCGGATATATCCGCAACTAAAGCAAATATGCATATTAAACCTGTAGCAATATGCCCTATCAGATGACACCACGGTTGGCAGATCTTGAAAATAGTTAGATCCTTAAACATCGGATATACGTAACCTTCCTTGCGTGAGCAGAGAACCTGCGTTGTTGAAAGATACTCAGAATTACGCAAAAAATCAAGCAGCTGAAAAAACTCCTGCTTTATTTTGCACCAAAGACCAAACTAAAGCAAATATGCACATCAAACCTGCATGAATCGATAGAAGAGAATATGCCCTTTCAGATGGCACAACGATTGTAAGACCTGGACGATTTTTATATCCTTAAACATTGGACATATGGAATCTTCTTTGCGTGAGCAGAGAACCCGTGTAGGGGAAAGACACTCAGATTTACGCAAAAAATCAAGCAGCTGAAACACACTCCTGCCTTTCTTTGCATATTTATCCGAAACGAGAGCAAATATGCATATCCAACCTGCATGAATCGATAGAAGAGAATATGCCCTTTCAGATGGCACAACGATTGTAAGATCTGGACGATTTTTATATCCTTAAACATCGGACATATGGAACCGTCTTTGCGTGAGCAGAAATCCCGTGTAGTGGATGAGACTGAGATTTACGCAAAAAAAATTAAGCAGTTGAACACAAACTCCTGCGTTGTTTTGCAGATATCTCCCAAACTAGAGCAAATATGCATATAAAACCTGCATGAATCAATAGAAGATAATTTGAACTTTCAGATGGCACAACGATTGTCAGATGTAGACGATTTTTATAGCCTTAAACATTGGACATATGGAACCTTCTTTGCGTGAGCAGAGAACCCGTGTAGTGGATTAGACTCAGATTTACGAAAAAAAATCAAGCAGCTGAACAAAAACTCCCGCTTTCTTTTGCGGATATATCCGCAACTAAAGCAAATATGCATATTAAACCTGTAGCAATATGCCCTATCAGATGACACCACGGTTGGCAGATCTTGAAAATAGTTAGATCCTTAAACATCGGATATACGTAACCTTCCTTGCGTGAGCAGAGAACCTGCGTTGTTGAAAGATACTCAGAATTACGCAAAAAATCAAGCAGCTGAAAAAACTCCTGCTTTATTTTGCACCAAAGACAAAACTAAAGCAAATATGCACATCAAACCTGCATGAATCGATTAAAAAGAACATGCCCTTTAAGATGACACATCGATAGTCAGATCTGGAAAAAGTTTAGATTCTTAAACATCGGATATATGGAGCCTTCTTTGCGTGAGCAAAGAACCCGTGTAGGGGAAAGACACTCAGATTTACGCAAAAAATCAAGCAGCTAAAACACACTCCTGCATTTCTTTGCATATATATCCAAAACGAGAGCAAATATGCATATCCAACCTGCATGAATCGATAGAAGAGAATATGCCCTTTCAGATGGCACAACGATTGTAAGATCTGGACGATTTTTATATCCTTAAACATCGGACATATGGAACCTTCTTTGCGTGAGCAGAAATCCCGTGTAGTGGATGAGACTCAGATTTACGCAAAAATATCACGCAGTTGTACACAAACTCCAGTATCTTTTGGAAATAATTCGCAAAATAAAGAAAATATGCATATCAAACTTGCATGAATCGATACATGAGAATATGCCCTTTAAGATGACACATCGATAGTTAGACCTGGACGATTTTTATATCCTTAAACATTGGACATATGGAACCTTCTTTGCGTGAGCAGAGAACCCGTGTAGGGGAAAGACACTCAGATTTACGCAAAAAATCAAGCAGCTGAAACACACTCCTGCCTTTCTTTGCATATTTATCCGAAACGAGAGCAAATATGCATATCCAACCTGCATGAATCGATAAAAGAGAGAATATGCCCTTTCAGATGGCACAACGATTGTAAGATCTGGACGATTTTTATATCCTTAAACATCAGACATATGGAACCGTCTTTGCGTGAGCAGAAATCCCGTGTAGTGGATGAGACTGAGATTTACGCAAAAAAATCAAGCAGTTGAACACAAACTCCTGCGTTGTTTTTCAGATATCTCCCAAACTAGAGCAAATATGCATATAAAACCTGCATGAATCAATAGAAGATAATTTGAACTTTCAGATGGCACAACGATTGTCAGATGTAGACGATTTTTATAGCCTTAAACATTGGACATATGGAACCTTCTTGCGTGAGCAGAGAACCCGTGTAGTGATTAGACTCAGATTTACGAAAAAAATCAAGCAGCTGAACAAAACTCCCGCTTTCTTTTGCGGATATATCCGCAACTAAAGCAAATATGCATATTAAACCTGTAGCAATATGCCCTATCAGATGACACCACGGTTGGCAGATCTTGAAAATAGTTAGATCCTTAAACATCGGATATACGTAACCTTACTTGCGTGAGCAGAGAACCTGCGTTGTTGAAAGATACTCAGAATTACGCAAAAAATCAAGCAGCTGAAAAAACTCCTGCTTTATTTTGCACCAAAGACCAAACTAAAGCAAATATGCCCATCAAACCTGCATGAATCGATAGAAGAGAATATGCCCTTTCAGATGGCACAACGATTGTAAGACCTGGACGATTTTTATATCCTTAAACATTGGACATATGGAATCTTCTTTGCGTGAGCAGAGAACCCGTGTAGGGGAAAGACACTCAGATTTACGCAAAAAATCAAGCAGCTGAAACACACTCCTGCCTTTCTTTGCATATTTATCCGAAACGAGAGCAAATATGCATATCCAACCTGCATGAATCGATAGAAGAGAATATGCCCTTTCAGATGGCACAACGATTGTAATATCTGGACGATTTTTATATCCTTAAACATCGGATATATGGAACCTTCTTGCGTGAGCAGAGAAGCCGTGTAGTGGATGAGACTGAGATTTACGCAAAAAAATCAAGCAGTTGAACACAAACTCCTGCGTTGTTTTGCAGATATCTCCCAAACTAGAGCAAATATGCATATAAAACCTGCATGAATCAATAGAAGATAATTTGAACTTTCAGATGGCACAACGATTGTCAGATGTAGACGATTTTTATAGCCTTAAACATTGGACATATGGAACCTTCTTTGCGTGAGCAGAGAACCCGTGTAGTGGATTAGACTCAGATTTACGAAAAAAATCAAGCAGCTGAACAAAAACTCCCGCTTTCTTTTGCGGATATATCCGCAACTAAAGCAAATATGCATATTAAACCTGTAGCAATATGCCCTATCAGATGACACCACGGTTGGCAGATCTTGAAAATAGTTAGATCCTTAAACATCGGATATACGTAACCTTCCTTGCGTGAGCAGAGAACCTGCGTTGTTGAAAGATACTCAGAATTACGCAAAAAATCAAGCAGCTGAAAAAACTCCTGCTTTATTTTGCACCAAAGACAAAACTAAAGCAAATATGCACATCAAACCTGCATGAATCGATTAAAAAGAACATGCCCTTTAAGATGACACATCGATAGTCAGATCTGGAAAAAGTTTAGATTCTTAAACATCGGATATATGGAGCCTTCTTTGCGTGAGCAAAGAACCCGTGTAGGGGAAAGACACTCAGATTTACGCAAAAAATCAAGCAGCTAAAACACACTCCTGCATTTCTTTGCATATATATCCAAAACGAGAGCAAATATGCATATATCCAACCTGCATGAATCGATAGAAGAGAATATGCCCTTTCAGATGGCTACAACGATTGTAAGATCTGGATGATTTTTATATCCTTAAACATCGGACATATGAAACCTTCTTTGAGTGAGCAGGAATGCCGTGTAGGGGATGAGACTCAGATTTACGCAAAAATATCACGCAGTTGTACACAAACTCCCAGTATCTTTTGGAAATAATTCGCAAAATAAAGAAAATATGCATATCAAACTTGCATGAATCGATACATGAGAATATGCCCTTTCAGATGGCACAACAATTGTCAGATCTGGACGATTTTTATATCCTTAAACATTGGACATATGGAACCTTCTTTGCGTGAGCAGAGAACCCGTGTAGGGGAAAGACACTCAGATTTACGCAAAAAATCAAGCAGCTGAAACACACTCCTGCCTTTCTTTGCATATTTATCCGAAACGAGAGCAAATATGCATATCCAACCTGCATGAATCGATAGAAGATAATTTGAACTTTCAGATGGCACAACGATTGTAAGATCTGGACGATTTTTATAGCCTTAAAAATCGGATATATGGAACCTTTTTTGCGTGAGCAGAAATCCCGTGTAGTGGATGAGACTGAGATTTACGCAAAAAAATCAAGCAGTTGAACACAAACTCCTGCATCGTTTTGCAGATATCTCCCAAACTAGAGCAAATATGCATATAAAACCTGCATGAATCAATAGAAGATAATTTGAACTTTCAGATGGCACAACGATTGTCAGATGTAGACGATTTTTATAGCCTTAAACATTGGACATATGGAACCTTCTTTGCGTGAGCAGAGAACCCGTGTAGTGGATTAGACTCAGATTTACGAAAAAAATCAAGCAGCTGAACAAAAACTCCCGCTTTCTTTTGCGGATATATCCGCAACTAAAGCAAAATATGCATATTAAACCTGTAGCAATATGCCCTATCAGATGACACCACGGTTGGCAGATCTTGAAAATAGTTAGATCCTTAAACATCGGATATACGTAACCTTCCTTGCGTGAGCAGAGAACCTGCGTTGTTGAAAGATACTCAGAATTACGCAAAAAATCAAGCAGCTGAAAAAACTCCTGCTTTATTTTGCACCAAAGACCAAACTAAAGCAAATATGCACATCAAACCTGCATGAATCGATTAAAAAGAACATGCCCTTTAAGATGACACATCGATAGTCAGATCTGGAAAAAGTTTAGATTCTTAAACATCGGATATATGGAGCCTTCTTTGCGTGAGCAAAGAACCCGTGTAGGGGAAAGACACTCAGATTTACGCAAAAAATCAAGCAGCTAAAACACACTCCTGCATTTCTTTGCATATATATCCAAAACGAGAGCAAATATGCATATATCCAACCTGCATGAATCGATAGAAGAGAATATGCCCTTTCAGATGGCACAACGATTGTAAGATCTGGACGATTTTTATATCCTTAAACATCGGACATATGGAACCTTCTTTGCGTGAGCAGAAATCCCGTGTAGTGGATGAGACTCAGATTTACGCAAAAATATCACGCAGTTGTACACAAACTCCCAGTATCTTTTGGAAATAATTCGCAAAATAAAGAAAATATGCACATCAAACCTGCATGAATCGATAGAAGAGAATATGCCCTTTCAGATGGCACAACGATTGTAAGACCTGGACGATTTTTATATCCTTAAACATTGGACATATGGAACCTTCTTTGCGTGAGCAGAGAACCCGTGTAGGGGAAAGACACTCAGATTTACGCAAAAAATCAAGCAGCTGAAACACACTCCTGCCTTTCTTTGCATATTTATCCGAAACGAGAGCAAATATGCATATCCAACCTGCATGAATCGATAAAAGAGAGAATATGCCCTTTCAGATGGCACAACGATTGTAAGATCTGGACGATTTTTATATCCTTAAACATCAGACATATGGAACCGTCTTTGCGTGAGCAGAAATCCCGTGTAGTGGATGAGACTGAGATTTACGCAAAAAAATCAAGCAGTTGAACACAAACTCCTGCGTTGTTTTGCAGATATCTCCCAAACTAGAGCAAATATGCATATAAAAACCTGCATGAATCAATAGAAGATAATTTGAACTTTCAGATGGCACAACGATTGTCAGATGTAGACGATTTTTATAGCCTTAAACATTGGACATATGGAACCTTCTTTGCGTGAGCAGAGAACCCGTGTAGTGGATTAGACTCAGATTTACGAAAAAAAATCAAGCAGCTGAACAAAAACTCCCGCTTTCTTTTGCGGATATATCCGCAACTAAAGCAAATATGCATATTAAACCTGTAGGAATATGCCCTATCAGATGACACCACGGTTGGCAGATCTTGAAAATAGTTAGATCCTTAAACATCGGATATACGTAACCTTCCTTGCGTGAGCAGAGAACCTGCGTTGTTGAAAGATACTCAGAATTACGCAAAAAATCAAGCAGCTGAAAAAACTCCTGCTTTATTTTGCACCAAAGACCAAACTAAAGCAAATATGCCCATCAAACCTGCATGAATCGATAGAAGAGAATATGCCCTTTCAGATGGCACAACGATTGTAAGACCTGGACGATTTTTATATCCTTAAACATTGGACATATGGAATCTTCTTTGCGTGAGCAGAGAACCCGTTGTAGGGAAAGGACACTCAGATTTACGCAAAAAATCAAGCAGCTGAAACACACTCCTGCCTTTCTTTGCATATTTATCCGAAACGAGAGCAAATATGCATATCCAACCTGCATGAATCGATAGAAGATAATATGACTTTTTAGATGGCACAACGATTGTAAGATCTGGACGATTTTTATATCCTTAAACATCGGACATATGGAACCGTCTTTGCGTGAGCAGAAATCCCGTGTAGTGGATGAGACTGAGATTTACGCAAAAAAATCAAGCAGTTGAACACAAACTCCTGCGTTGTTTTGCAGATATCTCCCAAACTAGAGCAAATATGCATATAAAACCTGCATGAATCAATAGAAGATAATTTGAACTTTCAGATGGCACAACGATTTGTCAGATGTAGACGATTTTTATAGCCTTAAACATTGGGACATATGGAACCTTCTTTGCGTGGAGCAGAGAACCCGTGTAGTGGATTAGACTCAGATTTACGAAAAAAATCAAGCAGCTGAACAAAAACTCCCGCTTTCTTTTGGCGGATATATCCGCAACTAAAGCAAATATGCATATTAAACCTGTAGGAATATGCCCTATCAGATGACACCACGGTTGGCAGATCTTGAAAATAGTTAGATCCTTAAACATCGGATATACGTAACCTTCCTTGCGTGAGCAGAGAACCTGCGTTGTTGAAAGATACTCAGAATTACGCAAAAAATCAAGCAGCTGAAAAAACTCCTGCTTTATTTTGCACCAAAGACCAAACTAAAGCAAATATGCACATCAAACCTGCATGAATCGATTAAAAAGAACATGCCCTTTAAGATGACACATCGATAGTCAGATCTGGAAAAAGTTTAGATTCTTAAACATCGGATATATGGAGCCTTCTTTGCGTGAGCAAAGAACCCGTGTAGGGGAAAGACACTCAGATTTACGCAAAAAATCAAGCAGCTAAAACACACTCCTGCATTTCTTTGCATATATATCCAAAACGAGAGCAAATATGCATATATCCAACCTGCATGAATCGATAGAAGAGAATATGCCCTTTCAGATGGCACAACGATTGTAAGATCTGGACGATTTTTATATCCTTAAACATCGGACATATGGAACCTTCTTTGCGTGAGCAGAAATCCCGTGTAGTGGATGAGACTCAGATTTACGCAAAAATATCACGCAGTTGTACACAAACTCCCAGTATCTTTTGGAAATAATTCGCAAAATAAAGAAAATATGCATATCAAACCTGCATGAATCGATAGAAGAGAATATGCCCTTTCAGATGGCACAACGATTGTAAGACCTGGACGATTTTTATATCCTTAAACATTGGACATATGGAACCTTCTTTGCGTGAGCAGAGAACCCGTGTAGGGGAAAGACACTCAGATTACGCAAAAAATCAAGCAGCTGAAACACACTCCTGCATTTCTTTGCATATTTATCCGAAACGAGAGCAAATATGCATATCCAACCTGCATGAATCGATAAAAGAGAGAATATGCCCTTTTAGATGGCACAACGATTGTAAGATCTGGACGATTTTTATATCCTTAAACATCGGACATATGGAACCGTCTTTGCGTGAGCAGAAATCCCGTGTAGTGGATGAGACTGAGATTTACGCAAAAAAATCAAGCAGTTGAACACAAACTCCTGCGTTGTTTTGCAGATATCTCCCAAACTAGAGCAAATATGCATATAAAACCTCATGAATCAATAGAAGATAATTTGAACTTTCAGATGGCACAACGATTGTCAGATGTAGACGATTTTTATAGCCTTAAACATTGGACATATGGAACCTTCTTTGCGTGAGCAGAAGAACCCGTGGTAGTGGATTAGACTCAGATTTACCGAAAAAAATCAAGCAGCTGAACAAAAACTCCCGCTTTCTTTTGCGGATATATCCGCAACTAAAGCAAATATGCATATTAAACCTGTAGCAATATGCCCTATCAGATGACACCACGGTTGGCAGATCTTGAAAATAGTTAGATCCTTAAACATCGGATATACGTAACCTTCCTTGCGTGAGCAGAGAACCTGCGTTGTTGAAAGGATACTCAGATTTACGCAAAAAATCAAGCAGCTGAAAAGCCTCCTGCTTTATTTTGCACCAAAGACCAAACTAAAGCAAATATGCACATCAAACCTGCATGAATCGATAGAAGAGAATATGCCCTTTCAGATGGCACAACGATTGTAAGACCTGGACGATTTTTATATCCTTAAACATTGGACATATGGAATCTTCTTTGCGTGAGCAGAGAACCCGTGTAGGGGAAAGATACTCAGATTTACGCAAAAAATCAAGCAGCTGAAACACACTCCTGCCTTTCTTTGCATATTTATCCGAAACGAGAGCAAATATGCATATCCAACCTGCATGAATCGATAGAAGAGAATATGCCCTTTCAGATGGCACAACGATTGTAAGATCTGGACGATTTTTATATCCTTAAACATCGGACATATGGAACCGTCTTTGCGTGAGCAGAAATCCCGTGTAGTGGATGAGACTGAGATTTACGCAAAAAAATCAAGCAGTTGAACACAAACTCCTGCGTTGTTTTGCAGATATCTCCCAAACTAGAGCAAATATGCATATAAAACCTGCATGAATCAATAGAAGATAATTTGAACTTTCAGATGGCACAACGATTGTCAGATGTAGACGATTTTTATAGCCTTAAACATTGGACATATGGAACCTTCTTTGCGTGAGCAGAGAACCCGTGTATGGATTAGACTCAGATTTACGAAAAAAAATCAAGCAGCTGAACAAAAACTCCCGCTTTCTTTTGCGGATATATCCGCAACTAAAGCAAATATGCATATTAAACCTGTAGGAATATGCTCTATCAGATGACACCACGGTTGGCAGATCTTGAAAATAGTTAGATCCTTAAACATCGGATATACGTAACCTTCCTTGCGTGAGCAGAGAACCTGCGTTGTTGAAAGATACTCAGAATTACGCAAAAAATCAAGCAGCTGAAAAAACTCCTGCTTTATTTTGCACCAAAGACCAAACTAAAGCAAATATGCACATCAAACCTGCATGAATCGATTAAAAAGAACATGCCCTTTAAGATGACACATCGATAGTCAGATCTGGAAAAAGTTTAGATTCTTAAACATCGGATATATGGAGCCTTCTTTGCGTGAGCAAAGAACCCGTGTAGGGGAAAGACACTCAGATTTACGCAAAAAATCAAGCAGCTAAAACACACTCCTGCATTTCTTTGCATATATATCCAAAACGAGAGCAAATATGCATATCCAACCTGCATGAATCGATAGAAGAGAATATGCCCTTTCAGATGGCACAACGATTGTAAGATCTGGACGATTTTTATATCCTTAAACATCGGACATATGGAACCTTCTTTGCGTGAGCAGAAATCCCGTTTGTAGTGGATGAGGACTCAGATTTAGGCAAAAATATCACGCAGTTGTACACAAACTCCCAGTATCTTTTGGAAATAATTCGCAAAATAAAGAAAATATGCATATCAAACTTGCATGAATCGATACATGAGAATATGCCCTTTAAGATGACACATCGATAGTTAGACCTGGACGATTTTTATATCCTTAAACATTGGACATATGGAACCTTCTTTGCGTGAGCAGAGAACCCGTGTAGGGGAAAGACACTCAGATTTACGCAAAAAATCAAGCAGCTGAAACACACTCCTGCCTTTCTTTGCATATTTATCCGAAACGAGAGCAAATATGCATATCCAACCTGCATGAATCGATAGAAGAGAATATGCCCTTTCAGATGGCACAACGATTGTAAGATCTGGACGATTTTTATATCCTTAAACATCAGACATATGGAACCGTCTTTGCGTGAGCAGAAATCCCGTGTAGTGGATGAGACTGAGATTTACGCAAAAAAATCAAGCAGTTGAACACAAACTCCTGCGTTGTTTTGCAGATATCTCCCAAACTAGAGCAAATATGCATATAAAACCTGCATGAATCAATAGAAGATAATTTGGAACTTTCAGATGGCACAACGATTGTCAGATGTAGACGATTTTTATAGCCTTAAACATTGGACATATGGAACCTTCTTTGCGTGAGCAGAGAACCCGTGTAGTGGATTAGACTCAGATTTACGAAAAAAATCAAGCAGCTGAACAAAAACTCCCGCTTTCTTTTGCGGATATATCCGCAACTAAAGCAAATATGCATATTAAACCTGTAGCAATATGCCCTATCAGATGACACCACGGTTGGCAGATCTTGAAAAATAGTTAGATCCTTAAACATCGGATATACGTAACCTTCCTTGCGTGAGCAGAGAACCTGCGTTGTTGAAAGATACTCAGAATTACGCAAAAAATCAAGCAGCTGAAAAAACTCCTGCTTTATTTTGCACCAAAGACCAAACTAAAGCAAATATGCCCATCAAACCTGCATGAATCGATAGAAGAGAATATGCCCTTTCAGATGGCACAACGATTGTAAGACCTGGACGATTTTTATATCCTTAAACATTGGACATATGGAATCTTCTTTGCGTGAGCAGAGAACCCGTGTAGGGGAAAGACACTCAGATTTACGCAAAAAATCAAGCAGCTGAAACACACTCCTGCCTTTCTTTGCATATTTATCCGAAACGAGAGCAAATATGCATATCCAACCTGCATGAATCGATAGAAGAGAATATGCCCTTTCAGATGGCACAACGATTGTAAGATCTGGACGATTTTTATATCCTTAAACATCGGACATATGGAACCGTCTTTGCGTGAGCAGAAATCCCGTGTAGTGGATGAGACTGAGATTTACGCAAAAAAATCAAGCAGTTGAACACAAACTCCTGCGTTGTTTTGCAGATATCTCCCAAACTAGAGCAAATATGCATATAAAACCTGCATGAATCAATAGAAGATAATTTGAACTTTCAGATGGCACAACGATTGTCAGATGTAGACGATTTTTATAGCCTTAAACATTAGGACATATGGAACCTTCTTTGCGTGAGCAGAGAACCCGTGTAGTGGATTAGACTCAGATTTACGAAAAAAAATCAAGCAGCTGAACAAAAACTCCCGCTTTCTTTTGCGGATATATCCGCAACTAAAGCAAATATGCATATTAAACCTGTAGGAATATGCCCTATCAGATGACACCACGGTTGGCAGATCTTGAAAATAGTTAGATCCTTAAACATCGGATATACGTAACCTTCCTTGCGTGAGCAGAGAACCTGCGTTGTTGAAAGATACTCAGAATTACGCAAAAAATCAAGCAGCTGAAAAAACTCCTGCTTTATTTTGCACCAAAGACCAAACTAAAGCAAATATGCACATCAAACCTGCATGAATCGATTAAAAAGAACATGCCCTTTAAGATGACACATCGATAGTCAGATCTGGAAAAAGTTTTAGATTCTTAAACATCGGATATATGGAGCCTTCTTTGCGTGAGCAAAGAACCCGTGTAGGGGAAAGAAAGACACTCAAATTTACGCAAAAAATCAAGCAGCTAAAACACACTCCTGCATTTCTTTGCATATATATCCAAAACGAGAGCAAATATGCATATCCAACCTGCATGAATCGATAGAAGAGAATATGCCCTTTCAGATGGCACAACGATTGTAGTATCTGGACGATTTTTATATCCTTAAACATCGGACATATGGAACCTTCTTTGCGTGAGCAGAAATCCCGTGTAGTGGATGAGACTCAGATTTACGCAAAAATATCACGCAGTTGTACACAAACTCCCAGTATCTTTTGGAAATAATTCGCAAAATAAAGAAAATATGCACATCAAACCTGCATGAATCGATAGAAGAGAATATGCCCTTTCAGATGGCACAACGATAGTAAGACCTGGACGATTTTTACATCCTTAAACATTGGACATATGGAATCTTCTTTGCGTGAGCAGAGAACCCGTGTAGGGGAAAGACACTCAGATTTACGCAAAAAATCAAGCAGCTGAAACACACTCCTGCCTTTCTTTGCATATTTATCCGAAACGAGAGCAAATATGCATATCCAACCTGCATGAATCGATAAAAGAGAGAATATGCCCTTTCAGATGGCACAACGATTGTAAGATCTGGACGATTTTTATATCCTTAAACATCGGACATATGGAACCGTCTTTGCGTGAGCAGAAATCCCGTGTAGTGGATGAGACTGAGATTTACGCAAAAAAATCAAGCCGTTGAACACAAACTCCTGCGTTGTTTTGCAGATATCTCCCAAACTAGAGCAAATATGCATATAAAACCTGCATGAATCAATAGAAGATAATTTGAACTTTCAGATGGCACAACGATTGTCAGATGTAGACGATTTTTATAGCCTTAAACATTGGACATATGGAACCTTCTTTGCGTGAGCAGAGAACCCGTGTAGTGGATTAGTCTCAGATTTACGAAAAAAAATCAAGCAGCTGAACACAAACTCCCGCTTTCTTTTGCGGATATATCCGCAACTAAAGCAAATATGCATATTAAACCTGTAGGAATATGCCCTATCAGATGACACCACGGTTGGCAGATCTTGAAAATAGTTAGATCCTTAAACATCGGATATACATAACCTTCCTTGCGTGAGCAGAGAACCTGCGTTGTTGAAAGATACTCAGAATTACGCAAAAAATCAAGCAGCTGAAAAAACTCCTGCTTTATTTTGCACCAAAGACCAAACTAAAGCAAATATGCACATCAAACCTGCATGAATCGATAGAAGAGAATATGCCCTTTCAGATGGCACAACGATTGTAAGACCTGGACGATTTTTATATCCTTAAACATTGGACATATGGAATCTTCTTTGCGTGAGCAGAGAACCCGTGTAGGGGAAAGACACTCAGATTTACGCAAAAAATCAAGCAGCTGAAACACACTCCTGCCTTTCTTTGCATATTTATCCGAAACGAGAGCAAATATGCATATCCAACCTGCATGAATCGATAGAAGAGAATATGCCCTTTCAGATGGCACAACGATTGTAAGATCTGGACGATTTTTATATCCTTAAACATCGGACATATGGAACCGTCTTTGCGTGAGCAGAAATCCCGTGTAGTGGATGAGACTGAGATTTACGCAAAAAAATCAAGCAGTTGAACACAAACTCCTGCGTTGTTTTGCAGATATCTCCCAAACTAGAGCAAATATGCATATAAAACCTGCATGAATCAATAGAAGATAATTTGAACTTTCAGATGGCACAACGATTGTCAGATGTAGACGATTTTTATAGCCTTAAACATTGGACATATGGAACCTTCTTTGCGTGAGCAGAGAACCCGTGTAGTGGATTTAGACTCAGATTTCCGAAAAAAAATCAAGCAGCTGAACAAAAACTCCCGCTTTCTTTTGCGGATATATCCACAACTAAAGCAAATATGCATATTAAACCTGTAGGAATATGCCCTATCAGATGACACCACGGTTGGCAGATCTTGAAAATAGTTAGATCCTTAAACATCGGATATACGTAACCTTCCTTGCGTGAGCAGAGAACCTGCGTTGTTGAAAGATACTCAGAATTACGCAAAAAATCAAGCAGCTGAAACACACTCCTGCCTTTCTTTGCATATTTATCCGAAACGAGAGCAAATATGCATATCCAACCTGCATGAATCGATAAAAGAGAGAATATGCCCTTTCAGATGGCACAACGATTGTAAGATCTGGACGATTTTTATATCCTTAAACATCGGACATATGGAACCTTCTTTGCGTGAGCAGAAATCCCGTGTAGTGGATGAGACTCAGATTTACGCAAAAAAATCAAGCAGTTGAACACAAACTCCTGCATTGTTTTGCAGATATCTCCCAAACTAGAGCAAATATGCATATAAAACCTGCATGAATCAATAGAAGATAATTTGAACTTTCAGATGGCACAACGATTGTCAGATGTAGACGATTTTTATAGCCTTAAACATTGGACATATGGAACCTTCTTTGCGTGAGCAGAGAATCCGTGTAGGGGAAAGACACTCAGATTTACGCAAAAAATCAAGCAGCTGAAACACACTCCTGTTTTGTTTTGCATATATATCCGAAACGAGAGGAAATGTACATATCCAACCTGCATGAATCCATAGAACAGAGAAAATGCCCTTGCAGATGACACATCGATAGTCAGACCTGGACGATTTTTATATCCTTAAACATTGGACATATGGAACCTTCTTTGCGTGAGCAGAGAACCCGTGTAGGGGAAAGACACTCAGATTTACGCAAAAAATCAAGCAGCTGAAACACACTCCTGCCTTTCTTTGCATATTTATCCGAAATGAGAGCAAATATGCATATCCAACCTGCATGAATCGATAAAAGAGAGAATATGCCCTTTCAGATGGCACAACGATTGTAAGATCTGGACGATTTTTATATCCTTAAACATCGGACATATGGAACCGTCTTTGCGTGAGCAGAAATCCCGTGTAGTGGATGAGACTGAGATTTACGCAAAAAAATTAAGCAGTTGAACACAAACTCCTGCGTTGTTTTGCAGATATCTCCCAAACTAGAGCAAATATGCATATAAAACCTGCATGAATCAATAGAAGATAATTTGAACTTTCAGATGGCACAACGATTGTCAGATGTAGACGATTTTTATAGCCTTAAACATTGGACATATGGAACCTTCTTTGCGTGAGCAGAGAATCCGTGTAGGGGAAAGACACTCAGATTTACGCAAAAAATCAAGCAGCTGAAACACACTCCTGTTTTGTTTTGCATATATATCCGAAACGAGAGGAAATATACATATCCAACCTGCATGAATCCATAGAACAGAGAAAATGCCCTTGCAGATGACACATCGATAGTCAGATGTGGAAGAAGTTTCGATTCTTAAACATCGGATATATGGAACCTTCTTTGCGTGAGCAGAGAACCCGTGTAGGGGAAAGACACTCAGATTTACGCAAAAAATCAAGCAGCTGAAACACACTCCTGCCTTTCTTTGCATATTTATCCGAAACGAGAGCAAATATGCATATCCAACCTGCATGAATCGATAAAAGAGAGAATATGCCCTTTCAGATGGCACAACGATTGTAAGATCTGGACGATTTTTATATCCTTAAACATCGGACATATGGAACCGTCTTTGCGTGAGCAGAAATCCCGTGTAGTGGATGAGACTGAGATTTACGCAAAAAAATCAAGCAGTTGAACACAAACCCCTGCGTTGTTTTGCATATATCTCCCAAACTAGAGCAAATATGCCTATAAAACCTGCATGAATCAATAGAAGATAATTTGAACTTTCAGATGGCACAACGATTGTCAGATGTAGACAATTTCTATAGCCTTAAATATCGGATATATGGAGCCGTCTTTGCGTGAGCAGAAATCCCGTGTAGTGGATGAGACTCAGATTTACGCAAAAAAATCAAGCAGTTGAACACAAACTCCTGCATTGTTTTGCAGATATCTCCCAAACTAGAGCAAATATGCATATAAAACCTGCATGAATCAATAGAAGATAATTTGAACTTTCAGATGGCACAACGATTGTCAGATGTAGACGATTTTTATAGCCTTAAACATTGGACATATGGAACCTTCTTTGCGTGAGCAGAGAATCCGTGTAGGGGAAAGACACTCAGATTTACGCAAAAAATCAAGCAGCTGAAACACACTCCTGTTTTGTTTTGCATATATATCCGAAACGAGAGGAAATATACATATCCAACCTGCATGAATCCATAGAACAGAGAAAATGCCCTTGCAGATGACACATCGATAGTCAGATGTGGAAGAAGTTTCGATTCTTAAACATCGGATATATGGAACCTTCTTTGCGTGAGCAGAGAACCCGTGTAGTAAAAGACACTCAGATTTACGCAAAAAAATCAAGCAGCTGAACACAAACTTCTGCTTTCTTTTGCAGATATTTCCGAAACTAGATCGAATATGCATATCCAACCTGCATGAATCGATACATGAGAAGATGCCCTTTCAGATGGCACAACGATAGTCAGATCTGGACGATTTTTATATCCTTAACATCGGATATGTGGAACCTTCTTTGTGTGAGCAAGAAAACTACGTTGTTGAAAGATACTCAGAATTACCCAAAAAAACAACCAGTTCTACACAAAGTAACGTTTTCCTTTGCGAATAATTCGGGGAAAAACGAATATACATATCAAATTTGCATGAATAGATAGATGAGAATATGCCCTTTAAGATGACACATCGATAGTCAGATCTAGAAAAAGTTTAGATTCTTAAACATCGGATATATGGAGATTTCTTTGCGTGAGCAGAGAACCCGTGTAGTAAAAAGACACTCAGATTCACGCAAAAAAATCAAGCAGCTTAACACAAACTTCTGCTTTCTTGTGCAGATATATCCCAAACTAAAGAAAATATGCATATCCAACCTGCATGAATCGATAGAACAGATTATGCCCTTTCAGATGGCACAACAATTGTAAGATCTGGACGATTTTTATATCCTGAAACATCGGACATATGGAACCTTCTTTCCGTGAGCAGAAAACCCGTGTAGTGGATGAGACTCAGATTTACGCAAAAAAATGAGGAAGTTGTACACAAACTCACGGTATCTTTTGCGATTAATTCGGGAAAAAAACCAAATATGAATATCAAACTTGCATGTATCGATACATGAGAATATGCCCTTTAAGATGACACAAAGATTGTCAGATTTGGACAATTTTTAGATTCTTAAACATCGGATATATGGAGCCTTCTTTGCGTGAGCAGAGAACCCGTGTAGTGGAAAGACACTCAGATTTACGAAAATAATCCTGCAGTTATACAAAAACTCTTGCTTTCTTTTGCGGATTTTTCCGAAACTAGATCAAATATGCATATCAAACCTACATGAATGGATAGATGGCACACTGATTGTCAGATCTGGACGATTTTTATATCCTTAAACATCGGATATATAGAACCTTCCTTGCGTGAGCGGAGAACCCGTGTAGTGGATTAGACTCAGATTTACGAAAAAAAAATCAAGCAGCTGAAACAATCTCCTGCTTTGTTTTGCAGATATCGTCGATCGCACCACGAACCGACGTATCCTCGTTTTTTGGGCAAAGTGACATTTTGCTACATTAATGAAAATATTATTGAAATGAATGATTTTAACCCAATTACAAGCTTGTCAGGTCTTTATTTAAAGAATTATAGAAACTAACAAAAAAGTCATTTGCGGAAAAATCAGCCACATTATTTTCACGAACCGTCGCATAAGTTCACATCTCAATGCCAATCTAAGAAAAAGAAAAACGATCGTCTAACAAAGAGACGTATCCCGATACGTCTCGTGCAGAAAACAAAACAAGCCACTTTTATTGTGCGCCCTCTGTCAAAATACGACGTTTAGCTCACGTTGAGCCTCGTACACAGAGTCGAACAATAATGGTACGGTACGGCCTAGTTAGCCTATGCTTAGTTTTGCTTAGTACGAGGGTGAGAAGTTGACTCTGGTTTTACCGTGGTTGACCAGGCCTGGCTTCGCGGCGAAATGGCCGAAAACAGCACCTTGCCCCCCAAAAAGGCAGCTTTAAACAGCAGAGGTAAGTACATCATAGGTAAAGACCACTTTCAATAATCAATGCTTAAACATGAATGAAAAGTAATTAAGTTCCATGGTGAAAAAATCTCTGAGCAGGCCAAGCTTTAGCCTACCACGGTAGGCCCGTACTAGCCCTTAGACTAACGTTGTCGGAAGTTGATTAGTCTTTAACGTTACATTTCAGTTTGACAAATGTCTTTTTTTTAAATGTACTTGTGAAATGAGCAGAGTGAGGTGTGGCTCACAATGCCGTACTGTTGGTAGGCTCACCCTACCATCACAATGGTGCACGTTAGGCCTTTGCCTGGGCCCTCATTAGTCAAGGCTAAATCAAGACACTACCTGGTACAAGATGGGATTTTTCCCTAAGTATCATGTACTTATAGCAGTTAGTTGCCTGAGGACTATTAAATATGTCTTCTTTGTGTTTTTAGGTGATGGCTCATATGATGTTTTGATAGAATGGGCTGACAGATCAAGAAATGTTGTATCATCCAAGGATCTGTCATTCCGCAAACCACTACGTCACAATCAGCATGTGCGGATGAAGTGGGGGAAAACCTGGTGGAGGGGCAAGGTGCTCAATTTTGAGCAAGGAGGATGTAACGGTAAGTCATGAGTGGATTTTTATTAAACGATTCATGTACATGGTCACCCCGGCCTGAAATGAATATCAATGCAGATCAAAATTAAGCTATGGGTACATATAGTTCACTGAAGTTCAAGTCATATACTGATTGCACACTACAAAGCTATTATTAACTCTAAACGGGAAGTGCATTTGACATGTTTGATAATAATTCAATGAAAAAATGCAATTAATAGAATATTAGGGTCTACTGTTGACACATGCCTTTAAATGTTTGTCTTTAGAATCATCTGAGGGATCATCTGAGGAATCAGGGAACTCAGAAGACTCTAAGGATGACTCTGAGAGTGACTTGGATGATGTGCCACTGACACAGCTGAAGTCATTAACTGCATCCAAACCCAGTTAGTGTCCCATGACACACCTCAATGTTATTGATTAAATTTCAAAAATATGATAGAGCACCTGTTGTATGTGTGGTTGGCAAATTGCCTAACTTCTTGTAATGTTTTTATACCCACAAATTTTCTTCTCACTTGCAGAACCTTTTGATGGATCCTGGGGCATTAAAACTTCAGAGGATAACATGGACGATGTATCATCAGCACAGCTTCAGACAAGTCTGGTTTCTAATGAAAGTGAGTGACACTAAAATGGGTTTTGTTTTGATGTACCTGAAGTTTATTCCATGAATACATTGCAAGCAAAGGGTAGATGAAGATCCCATATGTATTGAGGACAAAAAATTCAAAACAAATCGTGTATAGGGAAACTGACTAGGTGCTTGTAAATCAACTTGAACACAGGAAAGATGTGCAAAGAAACTTGATGAGAGCTGGAATTTAACCTGCGACCTCTGCTTTACTGTACCAGCACTCTACTACTGAGATCAGTTAGTAGGGCGCTGCGGGTACAGTTATTTAGATGTCACAGGTTTGAGTCCCACTCTAGTCAATGTTCTTTGCACATCTTTCATATGGACAATTTTTTAGATTGATATTGTTCCATATTCTTACAACTAGCATTTTCCTGACCATTTGAGTTTAGTTATTGATGGAGAAAAGCTGTTCATCACCCCCGTGTTTTACATGTATTAGAGCAATGTATACTTCAAAAGGCCTTTCAATTACCATCAAAATACTTCTTATTGCAATGCTGTGGTCAATTTGCATTTCAAGACTTTGACTTGATGGTCACTACTCCTCGTGAAAATGTGGCCACACCTCAGCAACCGGCTGTGACACCAACTAAGCTCCCTACTGCTCATCAGGATGACATCATGGGCACAACTCAACTATGTGCTGACTTTTCTTGCAAGGAAGAGATTTTTGCTGCATGTAGTGTATGTCAGTGTTTGTTGTGTTTTGAGCATTTTATGAACCCTTACAACTGTGCAAACCATAATCAATATTTCTCAGTAATCCTGGAGAGTGAGTCAGCCAGTGTAGCTGAAGTTGGGCCAATTGATATTAATACCCCATCATTATTGGCTGACACCTTGACAGTTAGTGTAGAGGAAATCAGTAATGCTACTGCCAGTCAGTCAATGCTGTCAATGTCAAAACAACCTGAAGATTTTGTTGTGGAGGGGGAAGAACGTATTGAGATACAGCCTCTAACCCCTGATGAGCAAACTTGCAGTAAAGCTCGAAATAGAAGTGTTAAGGTGAGCCGAAACAAAGGGGAATCATACTATACTGAGAAAACAAACAGATTTGTTTCTGAAAGGAAAGAGCTAGATAAGCCTAGGTGTAAGTCTGCGTATTGCCAGGTGAGAGGTCTGGCATGCCAGAGTTTCAAAGATGCAGATCGAGCTTCACTGAGACATGCCTTTTATGAGTTAGGTGATCTAAGTTTACAGCGACAGTGGATTTCTCGCCACATTGAAATTGAGCATCATGACAAAAACCCCAGGAAAAAAATGGCATGAAGTATTTTCTTCCATTAGATTTAGGCCAGACAACCTCAACTAAACTTCAGGTCTGTAAGGTTATGTTTTTGAGCACTCTTGGAATATCCGAAAGACAAGTACGAACAGTAATTAAGAAAACACGACCTTTGGGTATGCTGGAAACTGAGAAACGCGGTGGACGGAAAAGGAAAGATAAACACCAAACCTTAGCTGATGAAGTGCGTAAGCATATAGATCGTTTTCCTAAAATGGAATCACACTATTGCAGGGCCAACACAGGTTATCAGTATCTGTCACCAGACTTGAACATAAGTAAAATGTACAGGTTGTATCTAAATGAGCATCATAACAGTAGCAGAAAAGCTTCTCTAAGCTTCTACTCAAAAACCTTCAAAAAGATGAAACTAAAGTTTCACACACCAAAAAAAGATCTGTGCGGTGTATGTGAGGCATACAGAAAAGGGTCAGAGGAAGAAAGAAAACGAATAGGTTTCGAGTATGAAAAACATATCCAAGAAAAATCCAAATCTCGAGAACTGAAAGATGAGATGAAGAAGAATGCAATAGCAAATCCTAATACGTTTGTCGCATCAGTGTTTGATTTGGAACAGGTTTTGTGTTTGCCTAAATCAGGCAGAGGAGAGTTGTTTTACAAACGTAGGCTATCATGTTACAATTTCACCATTTTTGAGTTGGCAAGCAAGAAGGGGTACTGCTATTTGCATCATGAAGGCCTAGCTAAACGTGGATCAAATGAAATTGCTTCAAACTTGTATTCATATTTGACAGGATTAGACGGCAAGCATATAAAAGATGTGGTCCTGTTCTGTGATGGTTGTCGAGGGCAAAATAAGAATTCAGTGTTGCCAGCAATGCTAATGTACTTTGTCAAACACTCAACATCAGTGAACAGTGTTGCAGTTTGCTATTTTGAAACAAACCACGGCCAAAGTGAGGGCGATGCCATGCACAGTACAGTTGAAAGGTCCATGAAAAACTTTGGCGACATTTTCCACCCATCACAACTTGCAACCTTGTTCAAATTAGCTAGGAGAAACCCCTCCCCGTATGTTGTAAATGAGGTCCAAACACAGGACATTTTTGATTGGAAGCAACTTTCGAGAGATATGCATATTCTTCGAGTCCGGAAAACTGTTGAAGGAGAGCCAGTAGACTGGACTAAAGTGATGCAAGTAAAGATTGAGAAGAACAAGCCTGGTAAGATCATGGTCAAGTTTTCACACTGTGATACCAACCATTCTACTATTGCCATCAACGAGGGACAAAGACAAGTTGGCCCACAGTTAGATCTTAGACCCAGTAAGGCATATGCACGGGGACCCCCTAAAGCTCTCAGATGAAAAGTACAATGACCTAATGAATCTCTGCAGTGGCAACACACCAGTTATTTGCCATCCGGATCATGTCTCCTTTTATAGACTGTTACCTCACTAAGCAGCCACCTGATGAAATAGGTGAAATGCAGATTTGATTCAGCAATGGTGTCAGAAACCATCCTACTTGTTGAATCTTATGACCACGACTGAGTAGAGATGAAGCTAGTACAAGTAATGTCTCTGATAATATCCAGTGCGCTGCCTTGATCAAACCAGTCTTACTTTCTCTCTAATGCTAATTATAAACTATTCAACAACTATTCCATAATTGTTACTATACATGAATTTTTATTTGCCACAATGTACATGTAGTCGGGTAACTGTGTATATGCAAATGTATTGCTGTGTGTTGAATGTCAAATTATTGGGAAAAAATGAATTGGACTCATAAAAATTAAAAAATCTTAAAAGTTATTAATGAAAAGTGAATGGTATTGATTGTGTTTATGTTTTGACAAATCGGATGAATTTATTAAACTATTTCCAGCACATAATATAAATTGCTTGGTGATGTCATAATTTCTTGAAGTCCAGTCACAGTTCTGTAAGCCATGTTCAAAAATTAAATTGAATGCATGTATTATTATGTAGTCAATGTTACACATACTGCCTTTTATTATCTTGTTGGCCTAATCACTCATGAAGATTTACATTTTAATGGGTTTGCAGGGGCATTAAAAAGCTGTTTATTACACTGTCGTTTATTTATTAGAATTACCTCGTAAAACAATGGATAATGCAAGTCAAAAACAAAGTGCAAACTTAAGCGCACGTTCTACGCTGTGTTAAATGACTTGCGCATGCGTATTGTGGATCGGCCGCCACGCATGACGAGGGAAAGTGTAATATGCTCGTTTCACAAACTGACGTATCTGCATACGCCACTCACGCGTTGAACGAGAGGATCGAAAAGAAAATTCCACATACTGACTTTTCACTTTGACAAAAAAAATTTTCTAAAACTACAATGAAAAAACAAGAAGGAAAAGTAGCCATCGAATCTTCAAGTCTTACATTAGCCAGTAACATAAAAAGAAAAAGGAATTTCGACTTTCTGGTGCCGGAAATTAACGAACGAAAATGCAACCATTTTCAAATCGATTTTTCTCACAACACTGTAAACTTCAGATACGTCGGTTCGTGGTACGATCGACGATATATCTGAAACTAGAGCAAATATGCATATCCAACCTGCATGAATCGATAGAAAAGAATATGCCCTTTCAGACAGCACAACGATTGTCAGATCTGGACGATTTTTAGATTCTTAAACATCGGATATATGGAGCCTTCTTTGCGTGAGCAGAGAACCCGTGTAGTGGAAAGACACTCAGATTTACGAAAAAAAATCAAGCAGCTGAACAAAAACTCCCGCTTTCTTTTGCGGATATATCCGCAACTAAAGCAAATATGCATACAAAACCTGTAGGAATATGCCCTATCAGATGACACCACGGTTGTCAGATCTTGAAAAAAGTTAGATCCTTAAACATCGGATATATGTAACCTTCCTTGCGTGAGCAGAGAACCTGCGTTGTTGAAAGATACTCCGAATTATGCACACAAAAAAACAAGCAGTTCTTCACAAACTAACGTTTTTGATTTGCGAATAATTCGGGGAAAAAACAAATATGCATATCAAACTTGCATGAATCGATAGAACAGAATATGAACTTTCAGATGGCACAACGATTGTCAGATCTTGGAAATTGTTAGATCTGTAAACATCGGACATATGTAACCTTCCTTGCGTGAGCAGAGAGCCCGTGTAGGGGAAAGACCCTAAGATTTACGCAAAAATTCAAGCAGCTGAAAAAACTCCTGCTTTATTTTGCACCAAAGACCAAACTAGAGCAAATATGCATATCAAACCTGCATGAATCGATAAAAAGGAACATGCCCTTTAAGATGACACATCGATAGTCAGATTTGGACAATTTTAGATTCTTAAACATCGGATATATGGAGCCTTCTTTGCGTGAGCAGAGAACCTTTGTAGTGGAAAGACACTCAGATTTACGAAAATAATCTATTTTATCAAAGCATTATTCTGGGCAGGCAAACGTTTGTTGTCAATCTCTCGCTCGATCAGCTGTTTGTTGCCATGGTGAAGTAAACATTAGGGCTGAAGTAAAGACACCTGGTAACCGGCACTCCTTGCTGGCAGGAGGCCAGGGTGATTCATAATCATAGCGATATGTAACTTCATTTTGCACAGGCGGAAATTGTTATACAATTGTCCCAATTAAGGGACCGCGCCAAAACGGTTTGCGCGCACAGGCTACTTGGGCACTGACTTCTGAAGCTGCTGCGTCAAAAATAAATCTTGCAAAACGAAAAACTCGTTTATTCCCGTAGTTTTTGCCGACGTTTCACCGTTTTGGGAAATATCCATTGGGAGCAACTCCTGGACACTTCAGGATCCATCGACTGTTTTGTGCAGTTTAAGTTGGAATTTTCTTTGGTCCATCAAACAACGGCTGTGAACGAAAGCGGGTTGCCGGTCACGGGAATTTCAAGCCAGCATCGCTCAGGCAATTAAGGATGCCGCGCCTGAAACGGCAGCAGAAGAGGCAGGCCCGCCAGTCACCTCCACCGTATGCCCGAGGACGTCGCCGGGGACCTCAAGGTGCACAGGCCTCAGTTTCGACGGTCACCGGGGCTGCTACGGAGAGCACCGCGGGGGACAGCGCAGCCGGTCCGGTCAACATCGCACCACTCATCACTGCATGCAGTTGGCCTGCCGGGGAGCGACACACTCCGGCCATAGCACAGCCAGCGCCCGCCCAAGCGGTGGATGTCCCGGCGGGCAGTTTCAGCGGGGATCCAGCTGCGCCCGGCGGAGGCCCGTCAAGTGGTGAGTCCATCCAAGGAGTTGCTCGTGGTCTGCAGCCTCAGCAGCAGGAGTCTGTAGTTAACAATATAGCTAATCCTAGCATAGGCGTAGGCCTAGGTCTGAATTCGGCTGTTTGCAACGGGGTCAGTAATGTTGTCAGTAGGCCGGGCATTACCGACTCGGCCGGTAGGGATGTAATGCTCGCTAACACAGTTACACCGGCAATTCAAACCATCCTCCCAAATGAAACTAATGACATGGCCCTAGGGCTTCAATCAGATCGCTCAAGCGGGGGAACCTTTCCCACTTTCGGCTTATTCCGGCATGGGTAGGCCTGCACCCCTACACTCCCTCGGGAATGATTCTGCCATTGATGTCCATGTTCCTCCAGCCATAAAAGAAAAAATTTGGAACGGGCAATATGTAGAATTGGCATCGTTGTATCGCGATAATGTCACCAGGGTTCTGGCCGCTTCAGACACCGGTTCCGAATTGACCGTTGCCGGTGGAGCGAAGCAAAGTGGTGTTCCGGCCGGTGACGCCTACCCCACGCAAACTTGACTCGTTTGATAAGTGGACAAGCGCATTTCATGTGTTCATGGCAATTTACGCAACGCGCCATCCTGCCCGTTTCCTTGAGTTGCTGAAATATGCTGAAGTTGTTCGGACAGCAGCTGTGCAATTTCCAGGGCTTGGTTGGCGTAATTACGATGAGCAATTCAGATTACGCATGGAAAAAAATCCATCGTGCTCGTGGGCAACAATGGATATGGAGCTTTGGGTGACAGTTGCGGCGGCAGGAAGTTTCCTGCCCGTGGCAAATTCCCCCGCAACGGTAGCTCGAAACCAAGCGGCGCAAAAACCCGTCTGCTCTGCGTCCAATTCCCCCACGGCTGTCGGTGGAACTCCTGCCGTTACGCGCACAGTTGCAGTCGCTGTGGTAAGCTAGGGCACAGCGCGTCTTCGTGTTCGGTGAGCGTGGGACTCGGGCCCACGCCTCGCGGTAACACGGCACGGCAATCCTCCGTCCCTGCCGGTGCAACGTACACGCGCTACACGAAGTATCCGTCTGCCGCGCCGAACATGCAACAGACACCGCGGCCGACTACCAGTGGTTCAGCGGCCAGTTCGAGTGCAAACGTTACTCAACAGTCAGTTGGTCAACGAGGGGATAAGCAAACCCATTCCGGGCTCCCAACGCCCATTAAATTAGACGTGTTAAAGCAGTGGTTAACACATTATCCTGACAAGTCGGCAGCTGAAACGCTTAGTCATGGTTTTTCACATGGGTTTTCACTTTGTTTTCAAGGTCCTAGGGAGAAAAAAGATTCCAATTGCCTTAAGTCGGCAGCAGATAGGCCTGAGGTGGTTCATAAAAAGCTGCAGAGCGAAATCGCGTTAGGCAGGGTGGCAGGACCATTTAGTCATCGGCCCTTTCCAAATCTTCAGTGTTCGCCCATCGGGCTGGTCCCTAAGCAACAACCTGGCGCTTTTCGTCTTATCCAGCACTTGTCATTCCCTTCAGGTGGCTCTGTTAATGACTTTATAAATAAAGACGAGTCCATTACACGCCGTTCGATGTAGCTGTTGATTTAGTTATGTCTGTGGGTCCCAACGCTTGGTTGGCAAAAACGGACATAAAATCGGCTTTTCGGCTGCTTCCCGTTGCCCCTTCCGACTATGAGCTGCTGGGTTTTCAATTTCAGAACATGTTTTATTACGATAAGTGTTTACCCATGGGCTGTTCTATCTCATGTGCGTTGTTTGAAACATTCAGCACTTTTTTAGAATTCCACATTGAGCGGGTTTTGGAAACAACCTCTATCACACATTACTTAGATGATTTTCTTTTCATTGGTGGATCCATGTCACACTGTGAAGTACTTATTAGTACTTTTAAGGAAGTTTGCGCGCAACTAGGTGTGCCACTTGCGGAAGAGAAAACAGAGGGCCCTTGTCAAAAAATAACCTACCTCGGTTTAGAGATCGATGCAGTAAAGCGCAAAGTCCGCGTGCCCGGTAATAAGATTAACACCCTTCGATCACGAATCCAGTCGGTTTTGGGGCGGAACAAGTTGTCTTCGAGGGAAATTCAGTCCTTGGTGGGTTCACTAAACTTCGTCTGTCGTGCTATAGCTCCAGGTAGGGCGTTTATCAGGCGTTTGATTGGCTTAACTCGTGGACTAAGGAAACCATATCACAAAGTGCGAATAACGCCGGGTGCGAAACTTGACCTGCTCATGTGGTTAGAGTTCCTAGATCACTTTAATGGGGTATCTGCGTTTCGCGACCAGGACTGGCAGGATAATGATACATTAGAGTTGTTCACTGATGCCACAGCCAGCATTGGCTTTGGCGGGTTCTTTGGCGGCCATTGGTTTCAAGGGCGATGGCCTTGTGAGTTGCTAGCCCTGTCGCCGTCAATAGCATATTGTGAATTTTACCCTGTGGTTGTCGCAGTGAATTGTTGGGCCCCGCAGTTGGCCAATCGAAAGGTGCGTTTCCGTTCTGATAACGAAGCCGTGGTAAATATCATTAACAAGCAATCGCCACATTGCGATAAGATCATGCATCTTGTGCGTCTTTTCGTATGCCAGTGCTTGCGGTACAACATCACATTTGAAGCCTATAGACTCCCTCTCACGTTTTCAGGTGAACCGTTTCCGTGCACTAGCACCGAAGGCGGACATAACAATGACGCCGATCGCCAATCTTCTCCAAGTGTAATACAAGGTGAGATCAACCGCCTATTACTAGCTGCATCGGCATCAAATACTCATAAGACATATCAGACTGGCTGGCGGGCGTTTTGTTCATTTCGATGCCAACAAATTGATGCCTGTTCTCCGTCCTCGCCTGCTGATGTTCTGCGATTTATTGCATGGCTGTCACTGCAGCGTCTTGCACCATCAACTATCGCAACTTACGTTTCCGGGGTGGGTTATTATCACAAAAGTTCCGGTTGGCCGGACCCAACGAAAGATTTCTTGGTGACGAAA
This sequence comes from Acanthaster planci, assembly GCF_054643075.1. NCBI lineage: Eukaryota > Metazoa > Echinodermata > Asteroidea > Valvatida > Acanthasteridae > Acanthaster > Acanthaster planci. The sequence continues at coordinate 8,829,860 of NC_141791.1, forward strand.
TTATTGTCGGGTTGCCGTAGGGATAATCCCGTTATTGACGAACGATGGCCATTCAAGCACTCCCACACGTGTGCAAAGATCATTACGAAGTCGCACTTTTCCACGCGGTCATGTTATGTGCATTCTTTTGTTTCATGCGTATAAGCGAGTTTGCCGCCATTTCAAAAACAAACGTGCAAACACTCACTTATTTTGGCTTCGGACGTCGAATTTATAAATGTGGGGCAGGACAGTGCTTCCGTTTTAGTCACCTTCAGGTACACAAAGAATAACCAAATGGGTAATCCTCAGATTGTGAAATTAGTTCGCTCAGGGGACGAAACCATCTGTCCAGTGCGAGCCCTCACAGTCTACGCCCAGATGCGTCCGACGCAGGAGGGTAGTTTTTTCTGTCATTTTGGGGGCGATCCCCTTACCCAGTAGCAGTTTAACGCCACATTGAAACGGGTTCTGATTTTCTTGGGCCTTGGAGGCTCATCATTTAGTGCACACTCCTTCCGCATTGGGGCGGCGTCTACTACAGCGTCCTTGGGTTTTTCGTTGGATGAAGTTAAGGCAATGGGCCGTTGGCGTTCAAATGCCGCTCAACTTTACATCCGTCCAATTGTACTTTGCTAGCTGCCTGGCGTTTAATTTCAGCTGTTTAATTCCGCGTTTTGTCCACCATGTTGTCTCACTTGTTCCCACCCCTTGTTTACAGGGGATGTGTGGATCATTGGGGATTCCATCGTCCGCAGAGCGGCAGCCAGGCTGGAATGCAGTCCACCAGTACGCTGGAACGGTCTGGGCGGAGCCCGATACAGTGATATAAATCAATTGTTATCTGACCTGGACGCTAAGTGCCCTCGACCGGCCATGCCGATCGTTCACATTGGCACTAATGATTTGGGTGATACTGATTTTTTTCAGCATGCGGCAGCATGCAGTTCATGAAAGAATGTAGTGCTAAGTATCCCCAGGCTAAATTAGTGTGGTCTGATATACTACCGTGAGCTTGTTACTTTGGGACCATTAATCCAGCGAAAATGGAGATGAAACGGCGGGCCGTGAATAGATGGGCGCGCTCCCTCAGCCGTCGCAAGGGCGTGTCAGTGCTACATCATCCGCAGTTTAAATGGTCGAATTCTCATTGTACAGATATGATGGGGTTCACCTGTCCCATACGGGTAACATGCACTTTCGGTCGAATCTTCGGGATTGCATTTGCGCTGCCTTTAATTGAGTTTATCCCACTCAAAGGGTTCATAGCGATGGTCCTCTTTACTGTTGTTATTATAATTCAATTCTAGGGGCGTTAATAGGGAGATGCACTTGCCTGTCGTTCCAGTGGGGCGCGTTTGGCGCGTGTGGCAGAAATTTGCCGGAAGCGACGGGAAGTGCCTCGATTTTGGCTAACATGATAATCAAATTATATTAGTAAATAGGTTTCAATTAAACTTTGAATTTTGAGGTTTACAGTTAATACTTGCTGTTTAAATCTTAGGAACCCTACGCCAAGCACCCCCCCAGGTGGGGCTTCTTCCAACCGTATTTTCAAACGGTGGAAAAAAAACGGCATGCTTTGCAAATCTTTTGTTAATTGTTCCAGACATGACATTCGACAAATTATAAGCATTTTGTGACTAGCACCCTCTCGTTCTGGTGGGGCTAGCGTTTAACTTTGATAAATATTCCTATAGCCTAAAGGCAAATGGTTGGCAAGCCTACCAAGGATTTGGGCCCGTGGATGCCAAGCTTGGCAGATTGGGGCAAGCCTGCCCGTTTAAGCTGATTTTGCCAAACTTCTTAGTGTCAAAGACAAATAAACCAGTGGCTTGGAATAACGTGCCAAAAATTCAGTGGCTATTTGTTTGTTGTCTCAGAATAATCCAGCAGTTATACAAAAACTCTTGCTTTCTTTTGCGGATTTTTCCGAAACTAGATCAAATATGCATATCAAACTTACATGAATCGATAGAAGCGTATATGCCCTTTCAGATGGCACAACGATTGTCAGATCTGGACGATTTTTATATCCTTAAACATCGGATATATAGAACCTTCTTTGCTTGAGCAGAGAACCCGTGTAGTGGATGAGACTCATATTTACGAAAAAAAATCAAGCAGTTGAAAACAAACTCCTGCATTTTTGTGCAGATATCTCCCAAACTAGAGCAAATATGCATATCAAATCTGCATGAATCGATAGAAGAGAATATGAACTTTCAGATGGCACAACAATTGTCAGATCTGGACGATTTTTATGTCCTTAAACATTGGACATATGGAACCTTCTTTGCGTGAGCAAAAGAACCCGTGTAGGGCAAAGACACTCAGATTTACGCAAAAAATCAAGTATCTGAATCACACTGCTGCTTTGTTTTGCAGATATATCCGAAACTAGAGCAAATATGCATATCCAACCTGCATGAATCGATAGAAGAGAATATGCCCTTTCAGATGGCACAAGGATTGTCAGATCTGGACGATTTTTATATCCTTAAACATCGGATATATGAAAACCTTCTTTGCGCAAGCACGGTCTCGTTGGTCTTCTGTTCTGAGATGTCCGGTGCTATTATCTTTGGTGTAGGCCTATGTAAAGTACACGTCATGTACAACGTGAAGCATGGTGAACTGCACTGCTCAGCATGCCATTTAAACGGACAACTCTCCCGTTGTTGTGCGCAGCGATGGCATGACGTATTTCTACCATATTTGGTAAGAGGGACCACTGAGACCGGTAGACAGCTGATTTTTACGGATGCTCTACATAGCAGTTAGGTAGCCACGTGACACCGCTGAGGATCAGCGACTGTGCACAGTCCAACAATACAAACCTTCACAAAAATGATTCTACATCAGAGATTCTGATTTCCACATGATGATTTAATTCCACTTACAAATGGGATAAAGGATTTATAAACACTTGTAATAGACTGTGGTTCACAGCGTCCCCAATTTCAGTCGTATTCCTTAACGTACGGTATGAATTTCATGGAATGGTACCAGGTGATTTGGGGGGTCGGAATGAAATCGTAAAATATAGTCTGATTCTTTGAATTTAACGTTTTCCAATAAATACAATGTTGGGGAATATTACTGAAATTGGGGACGCCGCGAATACGGTCTATTAGTGGGTCGCCGACAAAGATGCACTTGCCTGTCGTTCCAGTGGGGCGCGTTTGGCGCGTGTGGCAGAAATTTGCCGGAAGCGACGGGAAGTGCCTCGATTTTGGCTAACATGATAATCAAATTATATTAGTAAATAGGTTTCAATTAAACTTTGAATTTTGAGGTTTACAGTTAATACTTGCTGTTTAAATCTTAGGAACCCTACGCCAAGCACCCCCCCAGGTGGGGCTTCTTCCAACCGTATTTTCAAACGGTGGAAAAAAAACGGCATGCTTTGCAAATCTTTTGTTAATTGTTCCAGACATGACATTCGACAAATTATAAGCATTTTGTGACTAGCACCCTCTCGTTCTGGTGGGGCTAGCGTTTAACTTTGATAAATATTCCTATAGCCTAAAGGCAAATGGTTGGCAAGCCTACCAAGGATTTGGGCCCGTGGATGCCAAGCTTGGCAGATTGGGGCAAGCCTGCCCGTTTAAGCTGATTTTGCCAAACTTCTTAGTGTCAAAGACAAATAAACCAGTGGCTTGGAATAACGTGCCAAAAATTCAGTGGCTATTTGTTTGTTGTCTCAGAATAATCCAGCAGTTATACAAAAACTCTTGCTTTCTTTTGCGGATTTTTCCGAAACTAGATCAAATATGCATATCAAACTTACATGAATCGATAGAAGCGTATATGCCCTTTCAGATGGCACAACGATTGTCAGATCTGGACGATTTTTATATCCTTAAACATCGGATATATAGAACCTTCTTTGCTTGAGCAGAGAACCCGTGTAGTGGATGAGACTCATATTTACGAAAAAAAATCAAGCAGTTGAAAACAAACTCCTGCATTTTTGTGCAGATATCTCCCAAACTAGAGCAAATATGCATATCAAATCTGCATGAATCGATAGAAGAGAATATGAACTTTCAGATGGCACAACAATTGTCAGATCTGGACGATTTTTATGTCCTTAAACATTGGACATATGGAACCTTCTTTGCGTGAGCAAAAGAACCCGTGTAGGGCAAAGACACTCAGATTTACGCAAAAAATCAAGTATCTGAATCACACTGCTGCTTTGTTTTGCAGATATATCCGAAACTAGAGCAAATATGCATATCCAACCTGCATGAATCGATAGAAGAGAATATGCCCTTTCAGATGGCACAAGGATTGTCAGATCTGGACGATTTTTATATCCTTAAACATCGGATATATGAAAACCTTCTTTGCGCAAGCACGGTCTCGTTGGTCTTCTGTTCTGAGATGTCCGGTGCTATTATCTTTGGTGTAGGCCTATGTAAAGTACACGTCATGTACAACGTGAAGCATGGTGAACTGCACTGCTCAGCATGCCATTTAAACGGACAACTCTCCCGTTGTTGTGCGCAGCGATGGCATGACGTATTTCTACCATATTTGGTAAGAGGGACCACTGAGACCGGTAGACAGCTGATTTTTACGGATGCTCTACATAGCAGTTAGGTAGCCACGTGACACCGCTGAGGATCAGCGACTGTGCACAGTCCAACAATACAAACCTTCACAAAAATGATTCTACATCAGAGATTCTGATTTCCACATGATGATTTAATTCCACTTACAAATGGGATAAAGGATTTATAAACACTTGTAATAGACTGTGGTTCACAGCGTCCCCAATTTCAGTCGTATTCCTTAACGTACGGTATGAATTTCATGGAATGGTACCAGGTGATTTGGGGGGTCGGAATGAAATCGTAAAATATAGTCTGATTCTTTGAATTTAACGTTTTCCAATAAATACAATGTTGGGGAATATTACTGAAATTGGGGACGCCGCGAATACGGTCTATTAGTGGGTCGCCGACAAAGATGCACTTGCCTGTCGTTCCAGTGGGGCGCGTTTGGCGCGTGTGGCAGAAATTTGCCGGAAGCGACGGGAAGTGCCTCGATTTTGGCTAACATGATAATCAAATTATATTAGTAAATAGGTTTCAATTAAACTTTGAATTTTGAGGTTTACAGTTAATACTTGCTGTTTAAATCTTAGGAACCCTACGCCAAGCACCCCCCCAGGTGGGGCTTCTTCCAACCGTATTTTCAAACGGTGGAAAAAAAACGGCATGCTTTGCAAATCTTTTGTTAATTGTTCCAGACATGACATTCGACAAATTATAAGCATTTTGTGACTAGCACCCTCTCGTTCTGGTGGGGCTAGCGTTTAACTTTGATAAATATTCCTATAGCCTAAAGGCAAATGGTTGGCAAGCCTACCAAGGATTTGGGCCCGTGGATGCCAAGCTTGGCAGATTGGGGCAAGCCTGCCCGTTTAAGCTGATTTTGCCAAACTTCTTAGTGTCAAAGACAAATAAACCAGTGGCTTGGAATAACGTGCCAAAAATTCAGTGGCTATTTGTTTGTTGTCTCAGAATAATCCAGCAGTTATACAAAAACTCTTGCTTTCTTTTGCGGATTTTTCCGAAACTAGATCAAATATGCATATCAAACTTACATGAATCGATAGAAGCGTATATGCCCTTTCAGATGGCACAACGATTGTCAGATCTGGACGATTTTTATATCCTTAAACATCGGATATATAGAACCTTCTTTGCTTGAGCAGAGAACCCGTGTAGTGGATGAGACTCATATTTACGAAAAAAAATCAAGCAGTTGAAAACAAACTCCTGCATTTTTGTGCAGATATCTCCCAAACTAGAGCAAATATGCATATCAAATCTGCATGAATCGATAGAAGAGAATATGAACTTTCAGATGGCACAACAATTGTCAGATCTGGACGATTTTTATGTCCTTAAACAATTTCAGTCGTATTCCTTAACGTACGGTATGAATTTCATGGAATGGTACCAGGTGATTTGGGGGGTCGGAATGAAATCGTAAAATATAGTCTGATTCTTTGAATTTAACGTTTTCCAATAAATACAATGTTGGGGAATATTACTGAAATTGGGGACGCCGCGAATACGGTCTATTAGTGGGTCGCCGACAAAGTTTTTTTACGCAGCGTAGACACAAAAACCATTTGTTGTAGAAGGAGTTCGTACTATACGATTTTGCCACAACGAATTTTCTCCCAATAGGAATATGCATATTAAACCCGGCGGGACCGACGATGTCTTTGTTATGACCGTTTTTTTTTTAATTGATGGGCGGTTTCGTTACAAGAGTATTTCAATTTGCAAGTATTCACTTAAAACCTCCCCTCACGTGTGGGGTAAACAATGGAATTTTCAACGAGACGCATCAAGAAATGATCGGATGGAAATTTCAATGTTGTAAAAACCACATTAACTTTAATCAGAAGCATCCTCTTCTCAAAATTTAAGAACTTCACCCTCTTTCGACATCAATTTATGATATTAAGGTATTTTACATGATTGTATTTACAGAAAATCTGTAAAACATTACAAAGAAGAAACAAAATTGAACACTTGGGCAAAACAGATTTTAACATAATTCATAAGCATATACCTGAGCGTTCATGTTAGTATTTAAAGAAAACCAAAGACTTGAAACCTAAAATTGTCCGTGTTGTAGATCTGACGTATTAATAGTGCTCGTCCACTGCACACTTTGTATAGGGATAAATTGACCAGTATAAAGGGGCCGTCCATAACGAATGTACACACAAATACAAAAATTTGTGCGACCACGTGGGAAGACACATAGCGAAATTTATGTTGCAACTGCTTTTATTAACGCGTGAATGTTCAGTGCATTCCAGTGCCGAAAGTTGGCGGTATAAAAATCGCAACAGGGACTTGTTTTTCTAGAAGTAGCTTGTTATTCTGAAAACTTTGCACGGACACAATTGCATGGTCAATCTCTATCGCAGAGGAAGGAAAAGTCTGACTCGTTTCATTGTCAGGCAAGTTTTGCTTGACCTCATTGTGCAAAGAAAGGATTAAATTTCACCATAGCAAAATTCACTTTGTAATGAAACATGACAGTAACTGGTAGAGAGGGGGCCTGTTGGGCACACTTTGACCTTGAAATATAGCATAATTTGACCTTGGAGATGGTGGCATTAATATGCATAAGTGTAATATTAATATGATATTGATATGAATAGGAATGAGTATAGGGTAAAAAATTCTGGCACAGATTGACCTTTGGCAAGGGATAGGCATAAGGTCAGAAAGTCTGGTACAGGTTGATTCTGGTGTATGGGATAAAATAGGAATAAAGCATAGAACGGGGTAAAATATTTTGGTACAATTTGACCTTGCTTATGATAAATAATTGTGGATGAGTGGAAGGTGTGACGTCGTGGAAAAATACCAACGGGCGTACAGGAGGTCCAAAAGTAATTAGAAAGTACGAAGCGATAATCCCCAAACAAAAGGACCGTATGTGCCGCCGGGTTGTGACTGATAATTCCTAAACAAAGGGATGTACATAGTGGGTGAGCTGCATCGGCGGATTATTGTGTTAATTATATTGTGTACGTTGGAAATGAACGTTGGTCCGACTTCACCTTTGGACACTAAAGGAGGGAGGGTGCCCACGTGCTGACGGTCTTGCGTTTAGGTTACTATGGCTACCAAGATTTGATCGATACGGGAAGAAGACTCTGTTGTCCCTAGCTGAATTTTTACTCCTTTGAACTAGAGTGTTTTACGCTGGCATCTTCCCATGTTGAAGACTCCCCATCGCAGCCCGATCCATCACTGCATGATGATGAAATGAGCGATGACACAGTCCCATACCCCATTGAAGATGACCAATCATCGATGCCACAAGAAATGCCACCCCCTGCTGAAGCCATCAGCGAGATGTTGCAACAATCAAGACAACAGCAGCAGAGCCTCATTGAGACACTGCAGTTACCAAAAGCTGAGCTGATGTGCTACGAAGGAGATCCCCTACAGTTCTGGGAATTTTGGAGAGCTTTCGAGGTGAATGTAGACAGCACAACGATAAGTGCCGCTGCAACTGCAAAGGAGAAGCACGCAGAGTGATTCAAGCATGCTCTGTGATGGAGTCGACACAAGGTTACGCACGAGCTAAAACCTTGTTGAAGGAGAGATTCGGAAACAAATACAAAGTTGCTGATGCCTGGATGAAGAAAGTCACCCGAGGCCAAAGAATGTCACCCCATGATGGAAAAGCCATCGGAGAGATGGCAGACGAGCTGAAAGTCTGCTACGAAACCCTCCAGGCTATGGGCTACAAAAACGAGATGGCACACCAGAGTTTCCTGAGAGACATTGTTGAGCGTTTGCCCAACTACTTGCGCTATCGATGGGTCCGAAAGGTCAGAGATCTCGAAAGGAAAGAAGATCGAATGCCGAAGGTGAAGGATCTTGTGGCCTACATAGATGACATAGCAGAAGAAGAGAACAACCCTGTGTATGGCGCATCTACTTGGGAGAGAAGCCGTGATGTTCCTCAGAAGACACACACTCAGCCAAGACAGAAGGGGACCTTTGCAGTGGCATCTGCGCCAGAAAGAGAAGTCACCAAAGAGTGTTCTCTATGCAAGGGAGAACACACCCTATTTGGTTGCCAGCAGTTCAAGGCAAAGTCGCCACAAGACAGGCTGAGTTATGCCAAGAAAGAGAGATTATGCTTCAACTGTCTGCGCAGAGGCCACTTAACATCAGCGTGCAGGCTCAACAGGACATGTACTGTTTCTGGTTGTGGAAGGAAACACACAAAATTCCTTCATATCCAGCAGACAGTGCAACAGCATGAAGGACCACCATCACAAGCCAACACTTCACTAGATGCCCCGGTACAGAATAGCTACGTCGATTCAGCCACTGAAGCAAGTTTCAGTAACGTCACAGGGGCCGGCAGGACCGTGCTGCCAATTGTCCCTGTTCGAGTGAAGGCTGTTGGAGGCAGTGTCTTCATCCGCACCCATGCATTGTTGGACACTGGTTCGACAAATACATTTTGTACCGAACACTTGGCAAAGACAGCTTGGAGTTGAAGGGGCCAAACAAAAGCTCAACCTGACAACACTCGACAAGATGGGCAGCTCCATAGACACCACAAGAGTGAACTTGATTGTGGACTCGGGACCAGCCACGGACCAAATAGAGTTGCCAAATGTGTTCACTCAATACAAGATCCACATTCAGAGTACCCATATGGCCAAGATGGAAGAGATAGCTGGACTACCCTACCTGCAGGGTATTGACCTACCGTTCGCAAGTGAGAAGGAAGTCGGACTCCTGATTGGTCAAGATATTCCGAGAGCACTGATTCCTCTAGAAATAAGAAGAGGAAGCGCAAAGGACGGACCCTATGCCGTGCGAACAGCATTGGGATGGCCACTACATGGTCAAGTGAACAAAGTCGGCACAACAGAGCTGAACACTCATGTTACCTCTACCTTCATTCAAGGAGACATCGGCCTGGAAGAATAGGTTCATAAGTTTTGGAAGCTGGAAGCAACAGATACGCTACATGATGACAGAGGCATGTCAGTGAACGACCAAAGAGCTCTGGAGATGTGGAAAGGTGGAATGAGCATTGATGGAGGACATTATCAGTTGCCAGTGCCATTCAAGCGTCATCCTCCACGCCTACCAAATAATCAATGGTTAGCAAAACAGAGGTTGCAGAGTCTTGCAAGAAAGCTCAGTAAAGATGACAGTCTCCGTCGTAAGTACCAAGAAGGCATCGAGGACTTACTCAAGAAGGGGTATGCTGAGGAAGTAGAGAAACAAGAGTGTCAGTCTGAAGAACGGGCTATATGGTATCTTCCTCATCATCCGGTTTTCCACCCCATGAAACCCGACAAACTACGCATCGTGTTCGATTGTGCAGCTAAGAGCGGAGGCGTGTCTCTCAATGATGAAGTTCTGCAAGGGCCAGATCTGACAAATAAACTTACCGGAGTCTTGCTGAGATTCAGACGGGAACCAGTGGCCTTCATGGCAGATGTGGAGGCCATGTTTCACCAAGTTCGAGTGCCAGCAGAAGAACGAGATGTGTTGAGGTTCCTATGGTGGCCATCTGGTGACATGACTCAACAACCAAAGGTGTATAGGATGTGTGTGCACCTGTTCGGTGGAACCTGGAGCCCCAATTGTTGCAATTTTGCACTGCGCCAAACAGCCGATGATAACCAAGACGAGTTCAGCGCTGAAGCTGTACAGATTGTGAAGCACAATTTCTACGCTGATGACTGCCTGGTTTCCGTCGAGAGTGAAGAGAAAGCCGAGAATCTATCAAACGAGCTGAGAAATCTGCTGCAGAAGGGCGGATTCAAATTGACCAAATGGCACAGTAACAAACCAAGTGTTCTGAAGTCCATCCCTACCGAGGAACGATCCAAGCAGTTGAAGGGTCTTGACCTAAACCTTGATGCTCTACCCGTTAACAGAGCCCTGGGTGTCAGCTGGGATGTCGAAAGAGACTGTTTGGGATACAGGTTTTCCTATAAGGACAAACCCCTGACGAGGCGTGGGCTATTGAGCATTGTGTCATCCATCTATGACCCCCTGGGATATGCCAACCCATTCATCCTGAGAGCGAGACTACTACTCCAGGAGCTGACAAGAATGAAGCTGGGATGGGATGAGCCAGTACCAGAAGAACAACAACAAAAATGGCAAGGTTGGTCAGAAGAGCTAGCAGAGATGAAGGAGTTTGAAGTTAACAGATGTGTGAAGCCACACGACTTCGGCAGAGTAACAGAATACCAGTTGCATCATTTTGCAGATGCCTCGGAGAAGGCTTATGGAGCAGTGTCCTACCTCGTCATGAAGAACGCAAGCGGTGAGCTACACAGCAGTCTGGTGATGGCCAAGTCTCATCTAGCACCATTAAAAACAATGAAGATACCCCGTCTTGAGCTTGCAGCCACAACTCTTGCTGCTAAGCTTGACGTTGCAGTAAAGAGAGAGTTAGATGTACAGGAACCAATCTACTCAACATTCTGGACAGATAGCACCATCGTACTGCAGTACATTAGGAGTACAGATGGGAGGTTCCGCACGCTCGCAGCCAACAGGATAGCTACCATACATAATGCATCAGAAGTAAATCAGTGGCATTATGTAGACACAAAATCAAATCCTGCTGATGACATATCAAGAGGGATGTCAGCTGATGAGCTAAAGAAGAACACAAGGTGGATGCAAGGACTAGAGTTCCTCCTAATGCCACGAGAATGCTGGCCGAAGGAACCAGAGGTTATGGAACCCCGAAGAGAGAGTGATCCGGAGCTCAAGAAAAGCAAGGAGCAAGTGCGGGTATTTGCTGTAGAGTCTGAAGAGAGCAAGCCGACGGACAAACTGCTCCAACACTACTCATCGTGGCACAGGCTAAAGAAAGCTGTGGCATGGATTTTGCGGGTGAGAGAGTACTTGCGCAACAGAAAAGGATGTGTGCCAAGTGACGTAAAGAAGCCACTAACAGTAGATGATCTTGACAAGGCAGGCCGATGAGAAACATCATGGCTGGAGATATCATGGTCATCGCTGATGATCTGCCTAGAAACCAGTGGTCCATGGGCAGAGTGGAGGAGATCTACCCTGGAGGAGACAGTTTGGTTCGGACGGCAAAGGTCAAGACCAAGTCAACCACTCTGGTGAGGCCAATTCACAAGCTGTGCCTATTGGAGTCGGTGAGTGAGGAGAGAACCGGATAGACACAGACAGCTACACACAGGAGCAACTTGCAACAGCTTGGCTATCTGCACCATGCAGTGCATTATTTGCCCAGATCAAAGTATTCCTGCATCTGATGTGAGTTTTGGAAATTTATAAATCATGCTTGGAGTTATGATTTGAGGTGCGAGCCGAGCGCCGCCTCTTGTTAATTTAATTCAGGAAGGATCACGCACAGTGTGATATTGGACAAGGAGCAAGACACCACTGGACAAGGACTTTCCACCAACTGAACACTTGAGCTCTATGATTAGTCTGTACATGTACAATGATTAACTTGCAATCCACTGTGGGAAGAATTTGAAATAGACCAGAGTGCACCTTTAATTTTGAAATAATATGAAGATTCGCATTAAGTGGAAGTCGTATATGTTTCATTTAAAATGCGTTTAATTTGTTGGAAAATTGCTGTAATTACCACATTTCTTTGACCATCTCAAAATCTTTTGTTTGTTGTACACATTACTACCGATAAATTCTCAGTGGTTCTTGAAAGTTTCACATTTTTGTTCAGGTGGCAGTGCACATGATGGTAAACTTTGCAGAGGAGCTTGTAATTTGTTGCCAGGAAAATTGATGTGCTGAAAAGGAAAGTTTTCACATTTATATACATGTACACCAAATTCAGTGTTCTGATTTAGTTATAAATTTCAAGGAAAGCGTGTAGATTATTTTCTATCAGTCATGAGTGTAATTAGTATGCATAATGCTTACATGTCGTAACAAGGTGTTAAAGGACATACATGTACATTGTATTTTGTTGTTGTTAAAGTGATAGTTTATTGACCTTTCAAGTTAAAGGGGCACTTTCATCAGCAGTGCAGCCACCAAGGTCGACACATCACCTTGGGTACGATAAGGAACGAAGGCTACTGGGTTCTTGGTGGCCAGAGGCAGATTACCAAGGTGATCCAAGACTGTGTGACATGCAAGAGGCTGAGAGGCAAGCATCAAGACCAGATCATGGCTGATCTCCCAGAAGAGAGAGTCACGGTAGCACCGCCATTCACCTTCGTCGGTGTAGACTTTTCGGCCCATTTGAAGTCTACAGCACGAAAACCAGAGGATGTAGTAGTCGTGCTAAGAGATGGGCTGCCCTGTTTACCTGCATGGTAACACAGGGTTTTCCACATCGAGGTCCTGGAAGCGATGGACAGTTCATGTTTCATCAATGCCCTGAGACGTTTTTCTCCATCAGAGGTCCAGCCATGCAGATCCGTTCAGACTGTGGCACAAATTTTGTGGGTGCCTGCAATGAAATTGGACGACAGCTCCAAGATAAGGAACCTATCAAAAGGTATCTACTTACTCGGGGCTGTGAATGGGTTTTCAACCCACCCCATGCATCGCATATGGGCGGAGCTTGGTAGAGAATGATTGGCATTTCCCGCCGCATCCTAGAAGGTATTCTGCGAGATGTCAAGCCTAGTCAGCTCACCCATGAGGTCTTCACGACTCTTATGGCGGAAGTTGCTGCCATTATCAATTCCCGACCATTACTACCAGACAGTAACACCCCAGAGCTACCCCTAAGCCTCTCGCCCAATCCATCCATCCATCGCAGGTGACAGCCCCAGAAGGACCATTTGATCCCAAAGATCTCACGAGGACCCAGTGGAGACGCGTCCAGCACCTATCCCACATGTTCTGGGACAAGTGGCAGAAAGACTACCTACCTTTGCTACAGACTGCAGCAAAGTGGCAGCAGCTGAAGAGAGATATGAAGGAGGGGGATGTTGTCATCGTCAAAGGTGACTACCAGCGAAACGACTGGCCTCTGGACAGGGTTGTTGGTGTAGAAGCAAGTGGAGACAGGCACATCAGGAAAGCCAGCGTGGAGATGGTAGCCATGGACCAGAGGAACCTGTTTCTACGACCAGCTCGGGAGTTGACAAAGAAGATGTTGTTGCGACCTATAAGTGACTTGGTTCTTTTGATTCCCTCGGAGTGACTGATCACTGTGGTCCAACTGGACTCTACCAAATGCTGCTTAGACATGTAGGCACCACATATTAAGTGTGCACTAGTTGTTTTCGTATTTACTCTTCTGCTTGTTATGAACCATCCATATTGTTTTATTGTAACCTAATTATTTGTATGTTATTCACATTGTGATGATGGTATCACCAAGGGGGGAGTGTTATGTTCCCCCCTATATGGCGTAGTTGCGGTCCAAGTAGTACAGCGCCCTTTGTGGTCCTTGTAGTTTTTCACTAAAGTTGCACCGTCGTTCAATCACGCCAGGTTTTAACCCATTGTAGAGCCCGTTTTTCCATCATTTGTAGACCACTTTTTTCTATGAGCCTTACTCCAGTAAACAGCTGGTGAGTTTAAGATGCCGTTGATATTTGAATAAGTGATTATTGTTTGTTATTTGATGAGTAATGTGTAGCGTAAATTTCAGGCACATTTTGCCGCCATAACTTCTGTATTGCATTGTTAATTTTCTTGTGCCTTGTGAAAACTTTCCCCGGATTTGGGTCTTAGAATTTTCCTTAATATCAAAGCGAGTTTCTCAGATGATGTGGTTGTAATGTTCAGTATTGTTTTCTGGTCAAGAAACAGTGGATATTTGGTCATTTTGTGTCTTTATATCGAGGATAATTGAATGTCACGTTAGCTAAGGAACTTAGTTTTTGTGTGCACTTGAGGCCTGCCTAAGTGCATGCACTCGCCATTTTTTCCCTTGATGTCATGAATATTCATAACCTAGATTCCGTATTTGGAATTAGTGTATCCTTATTTGGAAATTGCAGTAGCGTTGTCAGTTTACAGTGTATTTAGGAATAGTATGAAGACACTTCATCTTTTGGAGAGCACAGTTCTGTAAGAAAATTTTCATAGATTGTCTCATGTGACATTTACAATATCTTGAAGACTTTTCGGGGTGATTTTATGCATTTGCCTTTGCGATTTACCAACCTTTCATTCATATTTTTATGTCTAATTTTTTAGTATTCAATCTCTTGCCAACCTGTGTAAATGCATGCAGATTGTTATTAGTACTTAGTGTGTTTTTCTTATGTTTCTTTATTTTATAGTTTTACCTCATGTGGTCCACCCACGACTCAGAAATGCGAATAAAGTAGTCAAAGTTCACATATCCTGTACTAGTCAGAGGTTAACTTGTCGGAGAGAGGGCACCCTCGGTGCTCCATGTTCGTCATATGCAGCATTATATAAAATTAAGAATTCTTGGGGGCGGCATGACGTCACTTGGGAACTTTTAACATGTAGCAAAGGGGTAAATTTATTCGCCGTGCTGTGGAATATTGTGCAGAAATTCCAGCCGATATCTGATCTGAGAATTATTTATTCGATAGTCATACCAATAAGTATAACACAAAACAAATTCAGTGGACTTCACATATTGGTTTCTGGTAGGTTGGTACTGGTACCATTTTATTTCCTGTTGTTTATCATTGATTTTTTACAGTAGTTATCTTAGTAATTTTAAGAACTACTACAAGGATAATTACCGGAAGTTTATTAACTTTGAAATCAGTTAGAGGGCCTAGAGGAAGGTCAGGAAGTGCCCAGGTAGAGAAGGTGATAGCTTTGGTAAAAGGAAATCCCGAAGCATTGCCATCACCTCATCAGCTGCCACATATAGGTTGGAAGTACAGTGGAAGCAGCATTGATCTGTGCATTTGGAGAGAATAATGTGGCCTTTACGCTTGTCTATGTGCTTATGAATGAAGGCGTTTTCCTCTTGTAGTGCCAGATGTTGCCGCAGTTGCTTGGCAGAGGCATTTATTACCTGCTTGGCCTCCTCATAATCACCATAGATGCCCCTCTCCATGCCACTTGGGATGTGTGTTACCGCAAAGGCTGTTGACAGTCACGTCAGAGAGGTAGCGCTCCAGACGGGACATGGACAGGTTGAACACCTGGTGCTCCTTTTGTCGTTTTTCCTCCTCAGACAGGTTGTTCTGCACACATGGTGGTCTATCCTTTCCTGGGGGCAAGAAATTACATGAAGTTCAGAAAAAAAATGCACATTATAACCTTAAATGGAAAGGTTTATTATGTAAGTGTGCTCACGTTTTAACAGAGGTCTTAGAAAACCCACAAGGAAAAGAAAGTGTAACTTGTAAAGATACCGCATTAATGCATAAATCAGGAAATGACATATTAACTCCCGATAACTGATGGATAAAAAAATTGAGTCATCCGGATTTTGAACCATCGAAAGTTTACGGTCTTGCCCACAAGTACAAGCAGCCCTACACACCCCCGCCTTGGCTATTGAAATTATAAGTAGTTATTTATTTAACAATCATCAGTTTCCCCAGACTTCATGTTTTTTTTTCACTTAAATTTCTGTTCTAATGGTAAATATGAACCACCAAAACTGTGTACATGTATCTTTATAGTTTTGTTGCGTTCCCTAAAAATCAAATCGATGGTAGCGTGGACTTTTCTAGTGTCTAGGGGATGTGATATTTGGGGTCAACAATTTATTATAAGGTGGACGGGAAACAAGGGGTTTGGGTGACAGTCAAAGTGTCTAGTTGGTTCATTGCTCTCACTTCTCTTCACCAAAGTTCAATGTGGGTTCGAAGAAGGCGTAGCTTAACATAATACAACACACAAAAGGCAAAGTTACAGAGAGGCGAAGTTGTATACAAGTGTAACTGAACTACGTTTTGGCAGGACCATTGGAAATGCAAGTCAGACAGAGTGGGTAAGGTGCGTGTGTGTAGCATTGCACAACCAGGCTACACTCATCTTGCCGGGCCGTGGTGGGAGCTGTCCCCGGCCACCACGGTGACTAGCAATGGCTGGACGGGGCCAGTGCCGGTATGTACCAACCGCACTGCTGCTCAGACCGCAATGCGTTGAGCGCAATGATAAAATCACCGCACTGTGTACCATTGGTTCAGCGTAGAGATGGGGAGGACTGGACTAGTTAGCAGGACAAGGGTGGCGAGGGACATGGTGGTTTCTCACCCGGCAATCAGTTTGGACGTAGCGGTGATGGGCCGCTACGGCTCTTACGAGCACCCTGGGCTAGTTCGTACCGCTCTTGCATCGGTCCAAGCTAAGCTAGCTGGCCATTCATATGGTTACATTTCTTCACCATAAGAATGGTTACTATCGTACTTCTCTCGGAAAGGGTCCAACCACTGCACTAGGTTGGGTTCCGCTCTCGCAACAAGAGTTTGGTCCGCCGCACCTGACCGACGAGCTAGGGAATACCTGCTCTATTTATAGGATTCTAGAGGTTTAGAAATTAACAAAATATGAGCGTCGCTGAACAGCTTAACCAATGAACATCTTCATTTCAAAGGTCACACGACTTCCTGCTAGAGTTGTGTGCAAGAATCTAAATGTAGTGTGTAAAAAGGTAAAATACAGAATAAGAAGTCACATGTACAAAGTGTAGAGCTGGGTGCATGGGAGTGCTTAGGCCCGCTTCAAACGTCAAACTTCTGCCGTGTCTAATTCAATTAATTGCGATCGACATAAATGCGGAAGAAGTTTGGCAGTTGCTTCAAACATCGGTTTTCTGTTGACCTTAATGCAAAATTACAACATGGTGGACCGAGAAAGAATGATATTGCGACATATTCTCATTGTGAGAACAAGACGCTTTTTCTTGCAACGATCAGTACTACCCAATGTTATTGCAACAAGGAGAGTTCTAATCGTACGTTCGCTTGTCCTGCTACTCCTCCTTTCCAGGGAAAATGTTACAAGACCCCAGTCTTGTCAACAGCTAAATGCGAACTCAGAGAAACTTGGATTCAAAAGGGCATTCTGTGTTTCAAAAGGAACCTTTGAATTCATCCTGTCACACATAAGCATGATTTGGAGCGGAAAACAATGACAGAAAATCCCCATATCTCGAAGGCACAAGTTTGGAATTTGTCTTTACAGACTAGCCAGAGGTGACTACAATTATAAAGTTGCGGATATGACAGGTGTTGGTGCGCCGCCATCTTGTTTTAACGCCGCAACGAAAACAGTTGTTGTCGGCACATGATGTTCTGAGTTGGGACGTTTAAATTGAATTAGACACGGCAGAAATTCGACGTTTAAAGTCGTGCCGCTCTTCTGCCTTTAAAAGCAGCAAGACCTGTCGAACTTTCGGCACAAAGACGGCAATTGCTTCAAACGTCGAATTTTTGCCATGTCTAATTCAAACTTTGGGTCATTATTTGAATTAGACACGGCAGAAGTTTGACATTTGACGCGGGCCTTACCCGGTCGTCTTTGGTGAATGATTGACAGTTACAAAGTCTGAGGTTTCTGAACATAAGCATTCCAGGGAACCTTACTACGCACAACCATGCAGCCACGTAGAGGGTAATTTCGACATGCCAAAGTGAGCAGAGAAAACACAAGGACAAAGGGGTGAAGGAACACGCGATCACGCCAGGGTACAGCATGAATAACTTAATACAAAATTAGCGTCTCTGCTACATGTCCATAATCCATAGCTAAGCTAAAGAAGAGACCGCGCAAAACTAGGGGGCGCTAGAATTCCAAGATTTGCAGGTGCGCAACAGTTCTTTCATGTCATTTGTTCAGTTTGCGCACAGCGCAACGTGCCAAGCATTGTGCTCACTCTGGCTTATCTGTGGTCCGGTTTTCTGTTCAGTAAAATGGTCTTTCTCTTTAATCGCTTGTGGGAGCACATTTTGCATTTCAAAATGTTCGAGCATCAAAAAACCTTTCTTTTGTCGAAAGTCTAAAGTGATCGGACAGTTGGCATGTGAGCGGTGCACACACACACGGCATACACAAAGCTGCATTAATTGTTGGTCAGATTGCCACCATGCATGCAGAATAAGTGAATGACTGCAAGGGTGCACCACTACAAATAAATTCCCATAGATAGCAGTGATAAATCCCAATACTTCAAAAATATTTTTAAAATTCAACTCTCACAGGTGTTCAGGCTGAACAGAAAAATGATGTTCCACATGTCTTTCATTTTCCCTTCAATTTTCGGGGGTTGACCAATGAATTTTGAGAAATTTTCACCAGAATCAGATCACCCCTAAAATGAAGAAATGTCCCTGTCAAGAAAAGTAGCCATTTTGAAAAACCATCCTGCTGCAAAATGGCTCAAATAGTGCCACTCTCGGACCTGAATGCATCCAAATTGCTCAGAATTGTAAGCCCTGAGTCCGGCCCAGAGGTCCAGTCTCATATTTCTTCAATTCCCCAGTTCCTTGGCTCTCAGGACCCTCTAGTATAGAATATTTTGAGTCTATAACTTTTATTAATGAGCTTGGCAGACATATTTTTGGCCTAAATACAAGGGTGCACCCTGCAAGCGCGGTGGCTGCTATTGGGCCGGGATATGGTAGCTTGCTGTAGTCTTGGTTTCAAGACGTTAGTGCTTGATAGCGGACACCGTGCATAGTGCGCCCCTTAACGGCTCATAATTAGTCTGTGCGTCAGCTCGCACTAACGTCTTGGGAATCTTGCAGCAGCGTTTTAACTTGTTCTTTATTTTTCCCTCGGCTTTCCAAGGGAACCAATCAGCACTCGCTAAATTGCATGCATAAACAATTTCGACTACCTCAATAATACACCGTGGTAAGGTCACATGCATCATAGCTGTCTGCAGTCTCTTTAACACAGCCACGACAACACAGACGTTTGTATGGTATGCCCTCCCCAAGTAACTAAAACATCCTTAGAGACCATGCAAACCTTAACCTTTGAGGATGGAGTACCCGGACTGCAAGTTGGTTGTCGTTTCTTGCTGCACGTGTAGGTTTATTTGCCGCTTGTGTGAGTAGCTTGGACTCGGGCAGCACCCTCATTGGGATGTGAGTCGCAAAAAAAAGAGAACGTATTCCTTGCGTGGTGTCAGACAACGATTTTGTTTTCCCAATTTTTTTGCCACAGATATCGCAAACATGATGCGATGCAGCAAAACTGTAGTCCCAAACGATATCTTTTAGAAGAGTGGAAATTTCATGTCTAGTATGGAGTGTAAAATATGTCTTACATGTCACTAATCCCTTCCCACAAACCAGACACTATTGACAGGGTACTTGCTCGAGTGAAGCCGCCATGTTGTTCGAACTTCAAAGTACATGTACGTATAATTATAATACCAAGCTACAAACATTTAAAAAGATCGGTAATTTGCATACAACTGCTACACCCCCATTCCTGCAAGATTAAAAAACTTTCGGTTAAGCGGGTGTAATTGTGTGGGCATTTCGAGTTCATAGAGGTCTTTTTGTATATGTACATAAAAGCATTCTTTCGGCGGGAGTGAAAACATATTTTCGAATGACTTTGAGTTGTCAAGAAATTACTGTACTCGTTAGTTATGCGCAGGTGAGGATTACAGGGTGCCTGCATATGAGGGTGAATCCAAATACCTTGAATTGATACTTGTTTGGCGTAAAATGTATAAAGAAAAACACCAACGTGTTTTGTGTGAACAGAATTTTGTTTCAAAAATTTTAATTTGATTTTGTGTTGATCACACATAATTTTAAGATCGAAATGTTTACGTCATACATGTACTTATATAAACATTTGTTTGAGATTCTATAAGTATATCAAGGCTTACCTGGAAGTGTATCAAACAGGTACACTGAAGACAGGGACTTGGTGACTTGACCCCAGAGCCGTTAGATAGGGTTCAGAGATGAGTGACCTGGGCAGTAAGATGTTATCACAAGACCGTCAAGGTTGGCGTCCCGAAAGAGTCGTCCATAGAAGTGCTCCTTGACAGGATGATTTATGTTGAAATCACAGCCCCCATCAACAAAAAGAACCAGCAATGCCACCATGTCGCGAACCAAGGGAAGAATATCCCCTTTGTGGCTTTCAATCGTTACGTCATCGTGTGGCCCTCTGTTCACTATGAAGGCTGATCCGACTTCGGGATGCCTGAAGAAAAACAATTACATGCACTTGCACATAAACGCCGGATTTTAGAACCTTTAAGGGTACAGTCCACTAATTCAAGCCCCACTGAAAACAGTGTAAAATCAGCACTGTTCAGGGCCCAATAACACGCAGGCCAACATCCCTAAGATTTCTGAAACACAAATGAAATTCTTGTCTGCTCACTAATCTTTCAATTTCTTTTCAATTTTTTTGTGGGTTAACCAATTATATTTTTAATTATTCCCACAAAACAAAATCACCCCCCAAAAAGTGATTTTTCCGGAGTTTGACTGCAGCCATTTTTCAACTGTAGTTTTTAGCCATTCTGCTCTCATATGAAATCTCAAAGACCCAGGGAGTTGATCCTGGCAATGATTCACACAATCTCACCATTTTGGGGGCCAAACAATTTCCTTTTTCAAAAGATACTGCGGGGGCACTTTTAATGCTTATGAGCTAGCCAGAAATTCTCAATTGATTTAGTGGTCTGCACCAATAAACGTATGGCATTATTGTTGACTCTATGACATTACAAACTTCATTTTAAATACATGTAGAAGTTCAAAATGTGTCTACATTGATACTTGCAATGCATCCTCCTTTCCTCCGAACCAGAAAGTGCAGAAGTGTTTTTTGATTTCACTCTAAATTTGTTCAAAACATGTATATTTCCCATCAATACAAAAGATGAATTTTCATTTAGTTTTGTAGTACTTTTATTCTTGTATGGTGTTCTGATTGCTAGCTACATGTATGTAGTAGGCTAGTTTAAATAATTTGTGGCTTATCCTTTTACTTTATAATAACAACGTGCTGAAGTTTGATTAGCCACTTCGAGGAACAAACGTGACTGTTGATACGTAAGGGCAGGCCCTATACGTACATACACGTGTCTGTAGACAGACGTACGGACGAGACTGCCCGTCCAACAGACAGACCGCCCGACAGACAGACAGACTACAAGTACACTGTGGGGATTTTTGTCCTGAACAAAGTGCACATTTCATGTGGTTACAATCACACTTTGTGGGGTTTCTGGTCTCAACAAGGTGGGGTTATCACATAAGAGAATACAGACACTTTGTGGGGCAACTTTCTTTGAAGGATATACTTGGTAAAGTTACACTGCACAGTGGTTTAAACCATATTTAACCCAGACATCAGTAGATATCGCGAAAACCCGCTTAAACTCCTAAAACTATATCAAACCTGTTCAAACATCATCTCCAAATACAGAAAACCAGGTTGAGAAGATCTAAACTGGAGACCGAAACGTTCAAAAACGGGAGCAAAATCTGAAAGAGAGCGCTACTTATGCATAGCGCCCTCTTCGGCTGTGTTTGCATTTCCATTGTTTGTTCTGCTGTACCGGTGCAGTATTAAAACAATCTTTGTTGTTGATTTGGGGTTAAATAAAGATTAAACAAAGGTTTTAGTGATTTGAATATACATTTGTATGGGTACTTTTTCATTTTTTGTTTATGTCGGTTTCGTACCCCAATTTAAAAGCCAGTCAAATACTGAAATAAATTGTTGAGTTTAGTTTTCTGATAATATTATGTCTTCATGAAATGAATGGAATACCTACTGGAGTTCCTTTTGCCTTACTGAAGGAAGTAATTAAATGGCTTGATTTGATTTCATTTATTCACCATTCTACAAAATATTAGTATAAAAAAAAATTCAAGAAAAGCAAACTCAAAGATTCCCAAAAGTGGAAATAGTAGAATTGCGGAAATCATTTTAAAATAGCCTCATGTAAACATCAATTTTTTTTTCTTTTTATGTGATTTAAAACAAAGTAACTGAGTTTGGGATGCTCCATTTTCCACGGCTTCTACTCTCAACTAATCTAATATCGCGTCCGTTTGCCAGGTCCCACTTCATCTAGGGGATTAACTCTCAGCTGAGTGTGAACATCAGCTTCAGCCTTTTTAGACAAGCCTCGGCAACAGTAATTGATGATGTGTCATTTGTTTTGGAGATGGCTCTTTCTCCAAAATTAGAAATGACTCATCAAAGAAAATTTCTTGAATGCTGGGGGGGCAGTGATTTGTTCAATTTAATACATTTCTCCCTCAGTGCTTTTAGTTGCTTGGGAATGTACAGTTCTGTGAACTTTCCCTTTAGGTTGTAGTCTGCTATAATTTCTCCAGCTACTGAGTGTGGCCTCTTGTTGTGCCCGATCATCCTGTCTTAATTTAGGTATTTATGGCAGATTTCATCATTAGAGAGTTCAATCTTCCTGGCCTTTGAAGACTGAAAAATGTAGCTTTGCAAATTGAGGGGTTCTTGTAAGGATGGCTACCTGTGGGTTGGTTTCAGGTGGGAAAAGTTCTGGGAAATAAAGCTCTACTGAGTAACGATAAAGCCATTAATGTCTTCTCTACATTACAATGACAGCTCAATGACCTTTTGTCTGTTTTTGGGGTTAGTTTATTTTTGTTTTTTGACTGGACAAAAATCGGTCCAAGATGAAACTACATGTACTGGTGTATCTGGCTTCCCCTGAAGAAAACATGTCTGGTTGGCTGGTAAACAGTGTCTACTGTTTTCTCTCTGCTCACATACTGTGCTCCATCCCGGTTAGTGGTCGGTCTGTCTGTCTGTCGGTCCGTCGGTCGATTGGCTATCACAGATGACTTGCACCTGCCTGGCTTATGTCCTTTGCTTTTGGTGTAAAAGTGCACATGCGCATGAATTAAAATCATATCTCCAATTTCGTTATTGTTTTCAGGACTCAAGACTGAGGACATGGTATCAAGCAGACTGGGATAGATTGGGGGCATGGCATCTAGCAGACTGAGATAGACTGAGGACGTGGCAATTAGCAGACTGGAATATAGGGACATGGCAATTAGCAGACTGGAATAGAGGGACATGGTATTTAGCAGACTGGGATTGACTGAACGACAGGGTGCTACCTGATTAAAGCAACCACATAGATGATGTATCTTGTACCCTTTGCTAACTGGAAAACAATGTTGATCACTGAAATGCAGTAACATATTTATAGCCAGACTTGTCTAAGAACAGAACAGAGAATATCTCTGTATTAACCAGGATTTTTAAACAACTTTTGTTTTAAACAAAAAAACAGGCTTTTCTAGATGAAACCTTTCACTATTTCAAAAACTTGATCTGGTATTCACAACAACAGTGGGGATCGTATTTATGGTTAAAAATGCAAATCACTGAAATGCTATCTTATTTTTAAGCCAGGCTTTTCTAAACAAGCAACAAAAAGGTGAATACCTCTGCATTTACCAGGATTTCTTATATCTTTGGTAAATATGTAGAAAACCCCCCTTTTACAATTTGAAAAACTTTATCTGTCATTCAAATGATAAAAGTAGGGATTACAATTTTTCACAAAAGTCTCCTCATTGTCCTTAAGTTCTCATTTTGTGGCATGGTCCTGTGCATTTTTGACCAGTAAAAATGGAATAAAATGCACTTCCAAAAAACAGAAGTGCAAGAGTGTTCCCTGAATCATGTGAAAGTTTTTTTGCCATTTCAAGTTACTGGGGTCAGAATAACTGAAAGGCCAGGTTATTATTTAGAAAACCAACAAAATGACCCAGCCATTTGCACATAAAAAGATGGAAAAATGAGAGCTTATCTGTCTGTTTGACAAGAGTACCGAGGGTTTTCGCATTTTTTTGTACTTTTGAACAACTAAGTCATCATCACATCAAGTCATTTTTCATATAGAACTCTCAAGTTATCTGCAAAGTTTCAACCTGATAGAACGTATACTTCAGGAGATATAGGGCCTTAAAGAGTGTACGTTTAATGTCACGTGACTGGTCTCCTGATGATCAGAAGATGTCAATATTCCTCTAAAGCACTCCCTCTTCAAGGTTTCTGCAAGATTTGAACCCGATTGAACATGTACCTCGCGAGATAAAGGGCCTTAAAGAGTGCACATTTAATGTCATGAGACTTGTCTCCCGATGACGTAATCTGCACAGCAGGTCCACATTCGTCTGTAACACTTTCCTTTCTAGTTTTCTACCAAATTTCAACGAGATAGAACATGTCCTTTAGGAGATAAAAGGCTTTGAAGTTCATGCCAAGTCAAAAAACGTGCACAAACCTACGGGGAAAATAAAATATTCAGAAATCAGTATAAAATAAGTTGATGACGTCATCATGACGATATCATTTTCAATAAATCTTGCATGAGGGTCTTTGTTCACTATCACTTTGTCAACGATCCAATATTGCAAAGTTACCAAAATTGTGGCTTGAAAACGTGTACTAAGTCAATGGGCCATAAACTCATTTGCAGAGAAATCAATTACAAATAACTTGGTGACGTCATCATGACGTAATTATTTTAGTATTATCTTTGCCTTAAGGTCTGTGCTTGGTATAACTTTGATGAGGATCAAAGATAGTCAAGTTACCAAAACAAAGCCTTGAAACCGTGTACAAAGTCAATGGGCTGAAATAAATATTAAAAAATCAATAAAAAATCACTTGATGGCGTCATCATGACGTCATTCTTCTAGGCACATCTTTGAAGGAAGGTCCTTCAATGATGGAAGTTTGATGAAGATCCGAAGTTGCAAAAGGACCAAAGTCGATGGTGGAAGAAACGTGCACAAAACAAATGGGCTTTTGGTCAGAAGAGGAAGAAGAAGAAAAAAAATCAGACCAAAAAGAATTTCTTTTACACAAAATGGCGAAAAAGCCCCCCAAAAAACAAAACAAAAATGATGCCCTTTTTGCAACTTAATCTCCATTTAAAACCCTTCCCTTTTTAACTATCTGCAAGATTTCAAACCAATCAAACATGTAAATTACAAAATACAATTCACAACATTATTTTTATCACGAAGACCACAAATTAGAGATTTTAAGCATTTGTTGCTTTTGGCGTTCCATACAATGCGATCTGTTCTCGGCACCATGTGCTCGACATTTTGCCAGGTCCTGAGTATATGCCCTACGCACAGTGCGCTGCCTGCCACATGTTACAGGCAGATATTGTGTGTCCACGTAAACAGCAGCCAATCCACAGTACGCGAAAGGGATTTTCGAGTTCGCAAATATTTTAAGGGGGTTTTTGTCATTGGCGCTTCATCAACTGAAGCACAGTCATGCCAGGGTCAGATCCGTGCGTGTTTCCGTACGTCACAGAATGTTCCGAGAAAGAAACGCCAGCTTGACTCAAGCTTCGATGAGTTCCATGCTCTGAGTAGTCGTCTGTGACTGCAGAGTGGGTTGAAGCTGCAGGAGTCCGGAGTGGGGAAAGCAGGTGCGGATTTGTCGCTCAGGCAGCGGACAAAGGAGGACAGAGATTCGTTGATAAATTAGACCACTGTCATCCATGGTTTAGGGGAGCATTCACGTTGTTTAGAATGACATTTCTTCTTGGCCTTTGAAGTAACCAATGAAGGAGAAGAAGAATGCTTGCCCTCAGGTCTGGAATGCAGAATGAATCTGGAATGAATCAGCAGCCGACATAGTGGGTAAAGAGGATCATCCCCTGGGGGCAGGCAGGAGCTTGGCTGGTACAGATGCTGTCTTCTTGGGGCGAGGGGCCAGCCGAGGAAAGTTTCCGGGGAATACCAAGCTGGAAACAAGAGCCGCGGATGGGTTGTTGAGATCGGAAGCCACGGCGGCGTAGTAGCCCGGTAGGCTCTTCGCTGCCCGGTGGGTTCTTTTTTGGTATCCCGGGCAACATAGGCTGTGGAGTCATCAGGCAGGCCTGACCTGGTGGAGCGGGGGGAACCTGTCCTGGCATTGTCGGTACAAGGCCAACAAGGTTTCGGGTCGCCCAGTACTACCAAGGATGTGGCCTTGCGTGTAGCAGAGCTACAACGGCCAGCAGCCGTTGCGGGCGGCGGGGGGAGAGGAGCCCCATTGGTCCCTGGCTTTTGTGAGCCGTAGGCGTTCAATCAGAAGACTCTTTGTGTCTTTGAGGCCCTGGCTCAGTTGACTAGGCAGTCTGTTGGAGGGCGGAGAGATAGAATGGTTATAAAAAGTCAGATATTTCGGGGGGGGGGAATCTGACTACTGCGGAATTCAGCGTTGCTGTTATGGCTGGAGTCCTCGTCTGAGCTGCTTAGGAAATGGAGTGCCCACTTGTGCGGCTTGGCCTTGCCCTCATTCCATAAGAGATCAGAGCTCATGCAAACAAAATAAGCTTGATCAAGCCGCATCAGTCGGCTCCCCCACAGGCTGCCCCTTTGGTATTTATTTGATAGTGCCCTCACACTATCAAAGGCAGACAGGCCAGTCGCTGGAATAGAATGGTTCCATCCTCACTTTGCACCTTGCGTTAGCAGAGCACTGAAGGATTTTAGGTCCTTGACTGCAAGTTGCTGTTGCCAAACAAACCTTGCCATCCGCGACATCTTGCCTAAAATCGTCCGCAAAACTTGGCAATTGTATAAGATTGAAAATGTCGACAGAAAAGGATAAATGTTGCATGTGTCTTATTGGTGTAAGTAGTAGATTTCATGAAACAAAACTGTATGAAAATGACTTGCAGGGTTGTTTTTTGCTTGAAGAAGATAGGAAGGGTTCGCTGTGTTCTTCTTGAGTGGGGTGTGTTTACAAGTATAGGAAAGATCATTAAAAGACTTTTCAGGACAGGGTACATTGTCATGCTCACTCTAAAAAACATCAGATCGGGGGAAGCACAGTAAGATTGTACAGGAACAATATGGGGGGATCAGAGTGCAGTAAACAATCAATCTAATGTTAGCCATGTTAGTGCTACTTCTGTCAGTGTCATGCAAGATGCAGACAATTGCAGTGAGGGCGGGAATTGTAAACACAAAGCCTAACTTGACAGACTTAAGGCTTTTGAGAAAAATATCAGACAACAATTTGGTTTTGATAGTTCCATTCCGGTTCAACAACTTCAACCTGTGGCACTTCCTTACCTTGCTAAAAATACTCAAAGAAAGGATAAAGATGCACTAGAAATTCAAGGTAAAACTGGGCGTGCAAGTGCTTATGTTCCGATTCCTATAGTTGAGGTAGGAAGTTCTGCATGCAGTGAAAGAACACTCAGGAAAAGAAGGCAAATCATGGAAAAAGTAGAGACTTTGGTTTCACGGGGGAAACATTTTCTAGTGCAAATTATGGCTCAAGTTCTTCATCGCATCCAGGACAAACTTCTTCAGCTATGGGATCACATTCTGTTGGTCATGTCCAAACTGTCTCTGATGATATTGTAGCTCAGTGATCAGCGAACATTAAGCGGCAAAAAGAGCAGTATGCAGCAGCGTCAAACACAGCAGGTCTCAAAATATGTAGATTTTAAAGGGAAACAATTGATGGATTGCTAAGTCTAATGCCAGAGACAATGTGGAATGTGATCAAAAGGAAAACTGAAGAAGAAATATGACAAAAACTCATGGTAACATGAAAAGAAATGCGCTCTTCAGCAGAGTTGCCTCATGATTTTGAGTATTGCCAATTTAATGGAAGTAGTGGGAACACTGTGCATTTCAGCAGGGTTGTAAGTGTTGAAAACCTAATCACAAATATGGTTACTGAACAGGTTCAATATAATCACATTGTTGAAAGCTTTGACAACATCTTGTGGCTTCACGTGTCTGGCGATAAAGGGGGAAAAACTACTAAAAGGTATTCCAGACTCTAAACTCTAAAGAGCGTCACTCAGTAAAGTCTGTGAAACTAATGGGGATGTCTGAGGGGGGTAAAGATGACAGGCATAACATTGAGACTGCATTTAAGCCAGTATTTGACGAGTTGCGGAATGTCACTGAGGATATTGCCAGACTGCAGCTTCCATGCCCCACCATTGATCAGACAGAACACATGTCCACAGATGACATGGTTTAATCGCAAAGTGAAGAGTTAAATTTCACACCAATCCAGGAGCTAAACGCAGATAACCAGTACATAAGCCCCGATTGCAGGTACTGCCAGAGTGCTTCCTCTTCATCTGAGGCCAAAAGCGCGACGATCACACGGTCCCCGAAAATGTACACAAAATGTAAATTGATGTGGGGTGGGGCGATGATACCATTCCTGCAGTTCCGGAAAGGAAACTTTCAACCTGCCATTCAAAAGCCACAGAATTCCAAGAGAGTGGTGCAAGAAAATATCAGGCAAAAAACTATGAAAAACTGCCTCCAGGAACCTCTCATAAGAAGTGAAGGTTCTGTCACCGACCAAGTATCGGTCAGCCCCTTGCACATTGGCCTGAGGCTTGGTTTGCAATTCTTCGAAATTGTTGAGAAGCATCCAAAAGATTTAGACAACAAGGTCCTCCAAAATCATGGGAGATACACTGGGGTTGAAAATCTGTATGTGCACATTAAAGACCTTCGCAAGGAAAATGATGAATTGTGCAATAAAAAGGAGACACTTGAGGGTGAACTTGAAGCTAAGATCGATCAGATTGATCAGGCTAAGAAAAATAGTCCAACCACTCCATCAAAATTGGGGACAAGTATGAAGACAAGAGTGCAAATGCCAAAGAATCTAGAAAACTGGTCAAGCAAATCAACAGTGAAATGAAGGAAATCAATCGGAAAATCCAAAACTTGAATAAAGAAATGACACAAAATCAGAAACTTCAAGGAAGAATTAACAAAGATATTAAGGATGTCACTGGGCCTTTCACGACCAAATTTAACCAGGTCTTAGAGGAACTGAATTATCAGAAAGCAGTCATATCATTGGGTCCTTAATTGGCCCATATGTACATAAAATGCTGAGGAGTGACAATTTCCAAAAATTTTCAGAAATTTTTTGCTTATCTCCATTGACAAATCCTACGGTTGCGAAACATTCGGCTCTCAAGATTTTTGTGAACTAATACACATGTTCAAAAAATTCAAATCTTGCTATGTTTTGTACACACTAAACTGAATGCTTTGCAAACATGAGATGGAACTGTTATTGTTGCCATGTTCCGAGTTTGGTTGCTGGTTCCCAGTTCACTTTCCAAAAGAAAACATCAAAAGAATGAGTGCATGTTCCACTCACAAAACAATCCTGCCAAGCGTCAGAAACTGTAACTCAGACAACATGCCATGTACAGATCACCCCAACTTTCATATGTTAAGTTGTAAATTCAGGATAGGCTGGTCAAAATAAAACTCTAGTTAAAACTTTTGTTCATGATTTCATTGTGAATTTCACATGAAAACCATGTGCACCCTGCAAGATTATCATTTGGTTTGTTCTGTTTCATGAAAGTGCTTACACCAGATCTATTGTACAGTGTAAATAATGTTTGGTTGTTCACTAAAAATTGCAATGTGCTTCATGTTGGCAGCAAAGTGTGAGAAATCTGTGTAAAGTCTTGAGTTATCCAGTTGCTACACCAGACTCCCATTTTTCTGCAACATGAAACTACTTGTAATGCCAAAACACACGGGAAAAAACAAATTAAAATCCCTAAAAATTTGTTTGGAAACCCCTAAAAATAAACAAGTGAAACAGAATGTTTTCAGCACGCCAGTTAAAATGTTCAAATTTTCCATTGTTGCCATGGTCCTGTGAAAATTTACAAACGTGAAATACAAAGAATTTTATTCAGTGAATTGGGGAATATAAATAGCCATTGGCATCAAATATTAAATGATGATGATAGCATGAATTGGCAAATACAGGTGCGCGGTTCGACTTATTGTCAGAGATGCACATGCTCTTCAGCAGATGATACTGCATCTAACTTGGCCATTTTACATCTGAATTTAATAATTGACCTTGGTTTCATTTTGAGCATTGAGCCCTTTATGTTTTAGATGGTCTATTCACTGAAATTTACATGATCTCTAATCCATCGGATCTAGCTTTGCCTTCCTTGAAGAAATCAATTTTAAAATACTAAATAAAAGTTGGAACAACAAAAGAGAGGAGAGGCTGAAGATAACAGATGGCTATTAGCATGTCATTTGGGACGTTTCTGCCTGGAGTTCAACCTTAAGATTCGGCTAATTGGAAGACGACGGTGACATCATGCTTAACTTCCAAGTTAATTTTGTTTAAAATAATAGGGGTAGGGGTCCATGGTTTTATTGAAGTAAGAAGTCGAGATGAAAACGAGCTTTTGATACAAGACATCCATGGAAGGGTCAAATTTGCTTGGCTGGCACTTACATGTATCTTATTCACTGGGTCATTTTAAGTACTTGCCTAGACTACTGTTTTTATTTTACAGAAACTAAGACCTAGCTAGCTTATGGTCAGTTTTCTCAGTCAGGTCACTGGAGTCCAAAATGATTGATGATCCCAAATGTCAAAACCCTTACTTACAGGTTACTTGTAGCTTTTACGAACCTTATGCCATATGAAGGATTTTGACTCGAATCATCCTATCCTCTGTGACTCATCAACAAGCAACATCATGACTGAGAGCCTAGGCTTGGCATGTGAAATTAATAATCGGTTTGGAACGCCCTTTTTTACCCCTGCATACTTGCTGGGAACCCCTATGAAGGTAAAAACAATCTCAACAGTGTCAAAAACATGAAATAACAGTGTTGAACCTAGAATTCAGACTTACAAACCCAGTGCAGGTCCATGTACACGAAATGTATTCTACAGTTGTACTGCATTTATTTTGTAAAAAACGAGTTACGTTGTGGCCACCGCCATTTTGAAAGGGAGAACAGATCGCTTACGTGTGGTCTCCGTTTGAAGGCTATAATAAATGCTCATTTTCCAAATGATAAAAGGTTGCATTTTCTTAAAACTACACAGCAAGCTAAATTACAAGAAATAAACTTCAATTTGAGATAACATTTGTCTTGTTGTCTGAGCAATGTTGCCTAAAAACAGTCATTTTCCGCGTAGCATCCATCACGGAGGTGCGAGAACTGGCACATGTAGATGCATGTACATGCTGAGATCATCACATCAGACATTGTTTTCGTATTCACAGACGGAGTAATATTGCTGAGAACACAGGGACTACTTTAGGCAGTAATTTTCTCACTTTTAATCACAATTTTAATGGGAAACTAGAGGAACATGGTTGTAGACAACCACTGAGCTGTTTCAGAATTTTTTGTTATCTTTATCTTTTTGGAAAATAGATCAAACTATCAGTAAGGGTAATGTATTTGAAATTCTCACAGCAATTCCCAGGTGAAGCACTGGCAAATCAACAAAAGTGCGAAGTGAAAAACGTGAACGAACCCTATAAATCAAACTGAAACTTTAACCAGCCCCACGGGTTGTTGGACTACCTATGCTTCCAATACAAAGTCACTCAGATGTATGAGTGCACCAGTTTTTGACGTTAGAAGAAACGTGCACAAAACCTATGGAGAAAAACTGCAGCTTTAATGTCATGTCATATGATTTGCGTTAATATTGAAAAAAAATCTGAAATATTATTGGATATTCGGACTCTTGGGTATATTTATAATCGAACGAAGACAAAAAACCCCACAATTTTTCTTTCGTTCTCAGAGTAATTCTCAGCGAAGTTCAGGACTACCCTCTTTAAGGTCGATAATATTGCGTAGTAAAAAAACGTGTACAAAATGTACAAAACCTATGGGGAAAACTGCAGCTTTAATCTCATATGACGTGACCCCTGATGATGTTATTTTGACGATTTTTCTTTGGGAGCCTCTCTTCATCAGGGACTACAAGTGTACATTGAAGGAAATAATTCAGATTGACCAAAGTGCCGTGGACAGGCTGATGAAAACTTGTACAAAACCTACGGGGAAAGATGAAATATCCAAAAATCAATTTAAAAACAGGTGATGACGTCATCATAACGTCATAAATTTAGCAAAATTCTTTCATCAGGTTCTTTGATGTCTGTAACTTTGAAGTTGATCAAACCTTTAAAACTAACCCAATGATGGCTTCAACACGTGTACAAAGTCAATAGGCTGAAATAAATATTAGAAATCAATAATAAATCACATGATGATGTCATCATGACGTCATTTACTGACAATAATTCTTGTATCAGGGTCTTTGTTGGCTGTCACTTTGATAACGATCAAACATTGCAAAGGTTTCAATATTGTGGCAGTCTCCTGACGACGGAGAGAGCATACTGTCCGAAACATTGCGTTCCTCACGGTTCTTTTCAGAACCATACAGACTCACAAAAGAGATTGTATCCTTGCATGGTGCTACCGCAAGCTTTCCACCTTAGTTCAATATTGTGCCTTTTGAACGTGTACAAAGTGAATGCGCTGAAATAAATATTGAAAATTCAACACTAAATCACATGATGACATCATCATGACGTCATTTCTTTAGAATAATTCTGGCAAGAGGGTCTTTGTTGGCTGTTTCTTTGGTAACGATCAATCATCGCAAAGGTTTCAAAATTGTGCCTTGAAAACATGTACAAAGTCAATGGGCTGAAATAAATATTGAAAAGTCAATAGTAAATCACATGATGATGTTATCATGACATCATGTCTTTTGAAGAATTCTTGCATAAGGGTCTTTCTTCGATATCACTTTCATAGCGATCAAACATTGCAAAGGTTTCAAAATAGTGGCTTGAAAATGTGTACAAAGTCAAGGGGGAAAAATTAAATATTCAAAATTCAAAAAGAAATCAGGTGATGATGTAATCAACACAAATTTCTTCTAGGACCATCCTTGGATGATTGTCCAAAGGTCTGTCAAGTTTGAAGTCAATCAGATTTAGTAAACTGCCAAAGTTGACTAGTGGAAGAAAACGTGTACAAACCCTATGGGGAAAAGTCTGAAAAAGGAAAAGAATAAAAACTACAGAGAAGTGTTTGTAAACAAGTACAAACACAGAGCTGTTTCGGGACTGTTTTACCAACAAAATAAGTATTGGCAATTGTGATGAAAAACCTGAAACTATGAGAGTAAAAATGAGCAATTGAATATTCAGGACGTGATATATACCCTCGAAAAAGTTTAATTTATAATCAGTTTCAACCAATGCAATTGGATGTCCACTTCAGAAAATAATCTAATATGACTTGTCACGTGACATTATTCTCACGGTTGAGAGTTTGCTTTGTACTTCGTGGAGCTTCTCACAATAGCTTAAAAATTATAATACTTACTTAAAGATAACATATACAGCTTCTTTGACTGTTGATGTCATCACGAGTGTATGTGATACCAGTTACAAGAAATGTATTTCTTTAATGTCACGTGACTTGTCACCAGATGAGGTCAGAATCACATCAGATCAATTTGGGTCTAAAACCCTTCTCTTTCCAGCCACACACAAAGTTTCAACCGCATCGGACCTGTACTGTTCGATGTATAGTGGTTTGAAGAGATCCCCTTTAACGGCACGTGACTTGTCTCCTGATGACGTCATCTTTACTAAATATGCTCAATATTTGCCTAAAGCACTACCTCTCCAGGATATAAGAATTGTCTTCGTTGTATAGTTAGTTCGTGCTGTAAGTTTGACGATGATCAACGATTACTAAGGTACGAAAATAGTGCCTCGAAAACATGCACAAAGTCCATGGGCTGAAATAAATATTAAAAAATCAATAATAAATCACATGATGACTACGTCATAAATTTGGACGTATGTTTGCATCAAGGTCTGTGTTGGCTGTAACTTTGAAGGTGATCAAAGCTCCTAAACTAACCCAAATGCTGGCTTGAAAACGTGTACAAAGTCAATAGGCTGAAATAAATATTGAAAAATCAAGAATAAATGACACAATGACGTCATCATGACGTCCTTTACTCACAATAATTTTTGTATCACGGTCTTTGTTGGCTGTCACTTTGATAACCATCAAACATTGGAAAGGTTTGAAAATTGTACCTTGAAAACGTGTACAAAGTCTAGGGCAAAAAAACTCATTTGCGGAAACACTGCTCCTTTAAGTCCATGTCACGTGATTTGCACTTGAACTGAACACTTTTAATGAAATATTACTTCATATTCCAACTCTTAGGCATATTTCAAATAAAATAACACAGCGTAAAGTACCCGATTTCTCTTTTGTTCTGATAGTAATCTTGCGCCGAAGTTAAAGACTACTTGTTCACTTGTGTTAAGTAGAAAAAAGTGTACAAAACCTATGGGGAAAAATTAAATATTCAAAAATGAATATAAAATAAGGGATGATGTCATCATGACGACATCCCTTTGCAATAAATCTTGCATCGGGGTCTTTGTTAGCTATCACTTTGAGAATGATCAAACACTGCAAAGTTACCAAAATTGTGGCTCGAATACGTGCACAAAGTCAATGGGCTAGAAACACGTGTGCAGGAAAACTGTTCCTTTAATTTCATGTCACGTGATTGTTGTCTAAACAGGGAAAAACTTATGAAATATTATTTAATATTTGCACACTTAGGTATATTTGCAATCGAACGGAAGGGAAAATTTAGTCTGATTTCTTTTTTGTTCTGGTAGTAATTCTTGGTCGAAGTCGAGGACTTCTCACGCATTATGCTGGACAATGTGTGTACAAACCTTATGTTGTGCAAAAACGCCATCCATGGTTTAATATAGGACAGTTTGTTGAAAATTGAAAGCCCAGGCAGGTGTAACCGTAATTCTGCAATAGCGCCCTCATAGCCTGATATAGGACAGTCCGAAAACTGTGTGCAATCTGTGTATAAAATCTATGGTGAAAAATGAATTCTTAGAAAATCAATATTAAATAAAATACTCAAGTTAACACTGTGAATTTCTTCTAGGACCGTCCTTGGATGATGGTTCAAAGGTATGCCAAATTTGAAGTCGATCAGATTTAGTAAACTGCCATAGTCGACTGGTGGACGGAATAATTGAGTTGAAGAAGAAAAAAAGGAAAAAAAAAATTAAAAAAAATAAGAAAAACAATACTGTTTCGGCAACTTAGCTAATAATCAGAAAAACAATACTGTTTCGGCAAAGTTGCCAAAACAGCTAAAAAAAAAAAAAATCAGAAAAACAATACCTGTTTCGGCAAAGTTGCCGAAACAGCTAAAAAGGAAAAAAAAAGGATTAAAAATAATTTAATGAAAACGAGCTGTTCCGGCTCTTGCCGAAACAGCTAATAACATTCAACTTGCATTAAAATGCATTTTTTTATGAAGACCGAAAAATGATGACGTCATCAATCAATTTAAAACAAAAGATTTGGAACCAACTTTTTGATGGACTGTTTCGTTTCACTCAGGGTCAATAACTTAGCTTTACTGGTTTAAAGCGGAGGTATAGGGGTGAAAAGTCACCCTCATGCTTGTTTGTGTTGTTTTTTGAGCAATTATTGAAGTAATGGTCAAAGTTTCTCTTACTTTGGGTTCCGATTACGTCATTGGGAAACACAATTCAGACAATCATAAAACTAAAAGGATTTTTCCCATCCATTATACGTGTATTTCTTCCCGGTTCCATCAAGCAAGGACTATAGTTTTCCACAACAAAGGTCCCTGGATGTTCTCTCTACACAGAAGACAGTCAGACAGCTTTTCATTCACAAAAAGTTTATGAATATTTATTATGAAGGCATGCGCTTGAGAAGCCCGCCCTCAGCGCGGGAATTTCGAAACAAAAGAATACCGTGTGTTCATTGGGTGAGCCCGGCCGGTGCCCCGTGCATGGAGGCACATCCCGTTGGGGACCCCCTTGCTCACGGCTAAGGCCTAAATCATTGTCAGAGCCACATATAAGAGTGAAATACCCATGTGGCTAGGCCTTGTCCCCGGCCTACCGCTTATTGAGAATCATCCACTCAAGCGGTTAGGCCTTAACCCACAACGGCTACTTAAATAAGGGAATGCCCGCTCAAGCGGTTACAAGGGAAGAACTGCTAAAATTACAATCCGCCCTCTCATGCAGCTAGGATTGTGTGGATTATATGGGCTGCTAACGAGTGAATGCGCCCACTCAAGTGGCCCAGCCTATGGGGAGTGAAGTGTTGACCGTTCCTTGAAACCCGGGAAAAAACCTGCAGAATGCACACAGAGAAAAAGAAAGAACAGGGCACCAAAAACAAGGAAACAGCACTCTTACGAACAAAATTAAAATCACACAAGGTAAAAGTTTATTCACGAAATACGACCAGATGATTCAAGTCAACACAGAACCGTGTAACAGAGCTTGAAAAACTCAAAGATGTCCAAGATACACATCCGTTGCGGTACGGCGATAAGAAAACAACAAACATGGCAGCATGACTGCAGTGCATAGTGGGAGGTCAAGGGGCACCATGGATGATCAAGTGTTTTCAGCGAATAGCTATACATGCATGGGAAATTTGCGTATGTAGTGACTGTTTGGGTAGGTAGAGCACTGTAGACTTACCAATTTTGTAGGCTTGATTAGTGTTCTTGCTGGATGAGCCATGCAGCAGTTTGTTTTGCTCTGTTTTTTTCAACAGTCACCAAATGACCAGTGAAATAACAAACAGCATGGATTAAACAACCTTAAAAGAAGAAAATGAAGCAGATGCACCACACGATTTGTGACATGTGAACGGTACTTTCACAAGTCCATTTTGTCCCTCTCGACTGGTTTCATTTATTTCAAAAACGTCAGAAGAGTAAATGAACACGGCAACCAACGAAAGACAAACCGCGTGGCTGGCCAACGCAGCTTGGGCTAGGTTGTGCGATGCACTGAGGCAGGGCACGGTGGGGCATTTAGATTTCACTCTTCAAATGTTGCCATATAAGCCAACCAGAGAATGAGCGGCAGGGACGTCTTTCAGCATGAAAATCAACATATGAAAGCTGCAGTTTTTTTCAGAATATTATGGTACTCATTGGCTCTGCATGCTTTAGTCTCTGGACCAAGTTAATCTGCATTCACTGTATCAAATGGCAAGTACATACAGGTCTACAGGCAGTTATATCAATTCACGTGTATGGGCAAGGAAATAATAGTTAGTATCAAAGTCTGTCAATATTTATCAATCATTCAAAAGCAGTCTATACATTAACTGTCCCAGGTCATACAGGTAACACTGTGGACCTGTACGTGTTGTGATTGTTCCTCCCCCAAAAGTTCCTTGCAATTTAGTGACCTTTGAAGTCCCTGTGGACACTGCGGATTAACAGGGGATTAGGGCGCAATCAAGCATTTGAACCTGTGGCGGTACCGCGAAAACCCCAAGGTACCGCGGGGTCAAACTTGAGTTACCGCCGGTTAAAAAGGAATACTCCCCTAATACTTCTCACATACACAACGGGGGGAGTGGGTTAGCATAGCAGTTCTTTCCTCGCTTTGCACCAATGAGGCCCAGGTTTGAGTCCCAGTTTGGCCCAGGCTTTAAGTGCATTTGGTTTCCAGTCCATACTCGCTCTCCCACGTTTTCTCCGGGCACTCCGGTTTCCTCCTGCCTCTAAAACTGGACCTTCTTCCCAACTCCGTAATGTGATGCTCATTAATAAAGTGTATGAATAAACGTACAGCTATTGGCGCAAATAGCCTGAGTTGCTGAAAGAGCCATTAAAACAAAACAACAACTACTTCTCACATGGATGTTTACACACAGTGCAGTGCCAAGTAATTATTGAGCACAATGATATACATATACATGTGCATGTACATGCAGTTGTCTATTCAAGTTTCAATGAATGACTCACTATGTTCTATGCTTGATCCTGTTCCATTTCTCTCACTCTGTTCCAACTCCAGCGATATTCTTGTCACCACCCTTCTCTGCTATATTACTAAATTTTGATGGGTTTTTTTTTTGTCTCCTTGTTCTTAGTTATTGTCTCAGCTTGTCAGGTCTGGTGTAAGATACACATATTTGAACCAGTTTATCTTTGCCAAGTTTTTTTTACTTCTGCAGGTTAGTCCTCATGACCCTACTCTTTCTTTTTACTGCTACTAAACGTAGCTTCGTAGATCGGGTATGCTGGGTTGCGCCTATGCAGTTCAGTAATATAAACGACTTATCAGATTCGCCTAGCCCATTGAAGAGCTCTGTTACAAGTCTCACATTCCCTTTCCACTCATTTAGTTTTATCATATCAAAGTTATAAAAGACCTTTGTACAAAATGCAAAACAAGTTGCGAGACGACCAATTTTCTTACCTCTGAGAAATCTACATAAGTGCCATCCTGTGGAAGACACCAATGCTTGAGAGTGACCAGCATTGCTAGTGAATCCTTGAAATATTTTGGAGGAGGTCAAGACCTACAACAAATCTTCCACTAGCCTAAGATTTCTCACAAAACCCTGGAGAAACGATCATGGGAAAGGAAGAACTGTTTATTGTAAAACTTTCCATGAAATGGTCTACAGAATACGCAAGTGTGGAGATCCAATACACACATACGACAACCTTTGTGACAGCAGTAACACTCATCCTCCAATTTTCTGCCGACTCGACGGCGACCACAGAGTAAGCATTCGTGTCTCAAGGAATCCCAGTAAAATTTGGAAATGTTACATTGCTGTGTAAAAAGGATGCAAAAGCAATGTAGTTGTAAAGTAAACAATGCCTACTTGAAAAATTTGTCTTAAGCCCAGTGATTTTTTGGGTGTCACATGAAAGGGCTTAAGTGTTGCCTTTCTAGTTGCAGTACATACCATCATCATCAAAGCTACATGTAGAGGTGCTACCATGTTTATTCTCGCTTACTTCTGCCTCATGTACTGTGCTAAGTGATTTGATGCCTTTAACATCCCCAGCTTTTGTTTCATTCTTAATTGCTAGTTCCTCCATGAAATACTTAGCACCACATACACATACTGATATTCACCCTTTGTAACTTGAGACTTGATATGAAAAACTGCTTACAAATTTCACATTTCTTTGAATCAGTTTTCAAGTCAATCACATCACCTTCGGGAGCATCCTTTTCACAAGGTCTATTGTTTCCATCCATATTTGATTGTCTTTGAAGGTTAGCATGTTTAGCGCCATATTCATGGAGAGTTAATTCCCAATTTGTTACCATCCCCAAGGTCTACTTTAAATCCAGCAGGAAACTTTAACATAAATGCTGTAATCACTGACTACAAATGTGACATCCCATGGCATAATGAGGAATGTTCCCCAAAACCTTGTTTTGAGTGATCTTCACCTGAAGTTGCACATACATGAAAAATCGTGCAAAAATTGATTTGCATTTTGTTTTAGATTTTCAGATACATGTAGGTTAGGTGTCAAAGATTTCCTCCAGGTACACCATTTGAGCAGAAAAATCAAGAAAAGGTGATAAAAGATGATTTCTGGAAGCAGTTTGTTTCAATCTTTTCTAAAGCTTTATAGTGTTTACCTTTACATGACGAAATTTTGTCCATATTCCGAGTGTGTTTTCGAGCAGTTCCACTGCTGTGTCTGTGGAAAGTTTGGTACTGTTGGAAAGGGCTTGCCTCCTCTGTTATATTGAGAAGCTGTGTCTTGTTCACAAACAATGCCTACATAAGCAAAAAAAAGCTACATGATTGGATCTCCACGTAAATACAATTAATTGGAAACACGATGAAAACTACTTAGGCAAAATCAAGCAGTTTGATTGGTTTCCTGTTATTCAAATGTTTGGCGGGGTCAGCATTATTTATTTGGACATGTGTCAAGCGCTTTGTTTGTCCAATCAGCATATATAACACGCGCACAAAAAAGATACTTTTACTGTAGCACCAATATACGTACGTAGACACACACATGTGAAAACGATGCTGTGTGCATGTACATGGCTCGTAAAATGCCCAAAAGGGGCAACCCTGCCAGACTTTTATGCCAAGTTCAGCTGGAATTATGTATCTTATCTAATCACTGTATTGCACCCTTGTCATCTGCTCAAGACAATGCTTGTCAGTTTGTGAGACACCAGCATCAGCATGTGCATGTACATTGAAAAGATTGAAAGTATTGAAGGCAAGATCCGATACATTAGCTGGACGACAGCTTTCTGAAGTGCCAGAATTTTCGGTTAGCAAAGAAAATTACTCTTAATACTTGTAAATATAGAATGGTTGATTTTTTACTAAATAAGCTTACATTAACATTTTATTCCTCTATATTAAGAGGCACTTAAAATTTAATATGAAAAAGGAATGTTCCGAAATCTAAAAACAAACTTAAGAGGCAGTGTCAACATCAGCCCGTCTAATGACAACAGAAATTCATAACGAAACTCCACTGCCATTTCTCCTTTTCCAAAAAACAGAATATAACTTCCAGGAAACTATGTTTGAAGATATTCTTTAAGTTTACTTTGTTATTTCATGGCAATCGCTGTCCATAAATATAATGTTGCCGTGGTCATTTAGATTGAGAACAATTATTGAGCTCACACAACAAGCTCATGGCTAACATTTGCAGGACTGGCACGTGCTCTTTTTTCTCGAAAAGTAGTTTTGACCACAGCGATGATTCCTGTGGTCTTTCTGGCATCGTATTTTTGGAGCGGAGTTGCCTAAGAGTATAAATGTGGTATCACTGGAAAGCGTATTTCTTTCTCTGTATTCTCATATGCATGTCTCAAAGTCATAAATGGGGATCATTCCTCATTATGCCCTTTAAAAATTGAAGATGATATTTCTAGGGATTTGTGGATTGCTCTTCCAATTTACACAATCTTCATAACTGCTCTAATTTTTAGCCTTTCAAAGAAGAAATGCATATTTTGTGAGCAGCTGGTCAAACGTTACCTTTTTGTTACTTATCAGACTTACCAAGTGCTTCAGGAAATACTAATATTATAAACGTTCCTAACATGAGGTTTTGGAGAATTGATCACATCCATAGGAGCATCGCTATCTTCATTGGTGTTGCTGATGATGTTGCTGCATCAACAAATACAAAAATCATACAACCTACAAAGGATCTCTGAATTGATGGAGGATTGTGGATGCACATATTTCAAATCTGTCAAGGATAATATGCAGTATATTACAGTATGTCCTTTAATGTCTCACTTCAGACAGCAATAACATTTTATTAATGTCTTAGATATGCTTTGAACACTGTCTTGATGCTAAGGGTTGACATCAACGTTAATTACAATCGTCACTGCATCACTGAAGAAATGTTGGCAATAATAAATGATCCTGTGCGTAAGACCTTGCTTATCCAACTAAGAAAGACATAAGCATGAAGCATTTTAACATATGAGTCTACCTACATCAACATTACGCAGAAACTCACAATCTGTGCTATTTTAGTAAGCGAATATTAATACAAGAAACTGTTTTCCTGTTCAAAAAGGGGAATTTGATGGCATGCAATGATGCAAGTTTATGGAACACAATTTTGACTGCATTACGGAAATTGATATGTAACACAAACAGAAATTATACTCGGAAACCGTCTGTCTACAAAAATGTCATCAATAAATACTGAATCTGCAACAAAATCTATGAATGGAAGAATGTTATTTTTCCTTGAGGTTCTGAATAAACATACTGTGAAACAACCTTCTTTGGCATGGTTCCTGTTACTGATGGTAAAGTAGAGGCAGTCAGAGATACAATTCCGCAGCTCCTTCACAAGCATGTCCTGCATTTGAAG
The DNA here is from genome assembly GCF_054643075.1 of Acanthaster planci. Taxonomy (NCBI): domain Eukaryota; kingdom Metazoa; phylum Echinodermata; class Asteroidea; order Valvatida; family Acanthasteridae; genus Acanthaster; species Acanthaster planci. The sequence goes on from NC_141791.1 coordinate 8,871,865, forward strand.
AATCTTCAATCCACAGCTAGTGATGGAGCCTCTGCTATGTTAGGCAATATGATCATTTTCATTTTTATCTTCAGTTATAATTGCTGAATCCTTCATTCTCAAATTTCCATTTTGGAACGTTTATGTTTAATGCCTTTAACAATTTTTTTTTATAGCATTATTCAAACTGTCGAGGCCCTAGTGCATTTGTTTTTTTTTTTGGTCAGGTTCAAAACAAGGAGTCACCAGATTGAAACAGCATATGCCAGACCTAATCTCAGTGCAGGGTGTGGCAGAGATATTGAATCTTGCTGTGTACGTTGCACTCGAGCATGGATTCCTTTCTAGATTTAACTGGAACCTAAACAGCTTTGTGGCATTGTACAACAGCAGTCTGGAGAGGACCTAGTCCTTCACAGCAATTCAAACATTCTTTGGCTGTCAGAACTAAAATGCTAGGTATTATTCCCCTTTAAATTGTCTTGCCTATTAGTTTACATAACAACTTCAACATTTAAATTTTCAACAAAGTTTCAAACATGGAGGCGTGTTTATGAGATTGATTGATCAAAGTAAGGCCATTGCAGTGAGACAGCCCAGGAGAAAATGTGGCCAAGGGTCTTGAGTTTCCTGCATTAGTGATAATCATGCTGGACATTCAAAAGCATCTTGAGAGGGCATTCCAACTGTTCAAGAAGAGGGACTTGTTTTTCCAAGAAACTGAAAAAGAGTTGTTAATTTTCATTGTAACCATTGGATGTGAGTAAATGTACACTGTACATGTAGTCATAATAACACTTGGGCACTGTTTTCAGGCATCATCAACTATAGCATCTGTGAAGCCCTTGATGCCCCAGTTGTGCCACACACTTAGACAAGATCTAGTTGACTGGCCTGGACCTTTAATGGAAAACTGCCTAAGTCAGGGATTGTGCTCAGTAAGGAGAAGTGGCAAAGTTTCATTATCAGGTTACTGTCTCTGAATTCAGTTCATATTTGCAAAAAAAGATAATTTACTTTGATGACGTTTGATATTAGTGATTACAATTTTAAGAAATCATTGATTGTTCCTTATATTTCATGTCGACAACATAAAAAAGAGACTACCTGATGGAAAAGACCTGGAGTGTTCATGACATTTGTCCCAGTTCAGGCTGCAGGGCAACATGACCAAGAGAACAGATTGAAGCAAAAACCTTGGCAGCCCATATTCTAGGCAGAACCCTGATACCAGGCACTCGCATCCACACACAAATAGCTACAACTACAACAAAGGAGTGCGAGTCTTTTCCATTTTGTCTCACCTCTGATTTCAATTTATCATTTTTTAGCGGCTTTTAGTCTGCAAGAATCCAAGTACTGGACTTAAATGGTTAAAGACAGAATAGCTGGGCTGAATACAAACCTCTGCATGCTGGCTGCCACAACATTGACGGTACCAGTGAGCACTGCTGAAGTGGACAGATTGTTTCAACAGTGAAGAGAATCACAATTCGAATTGGTGCTGGGAGAGTAGTGAATTTGGCTAATTGATTAATCATGTACGAACTAATCATCATTAATCAATTAATCACGAGTAGCGGCAAAAAATTCTGAGACACGTAGGAGCATGGTGTCAGCACATGAATACGGTGCTCTCATCAGTTTCACAGCAGAAATTCTGCACAAGTATAATGCACACTATGCAGCAGCAAGTGCTAGGCAAGTTTGTTTTCCTGTGTTTCTACTTTTCTCTTTAAATGTTATTTCATTAATATTGAAGTGTGGAAATCCAATGACAATACTCTCCATAGCTGCCATAAAATTATCATGATTATATACAGGTAATGCTGGAATGGTTACGGCTCGAGCTCCATGAAAAGTTGAACCCGAGTACACAACGACATGTGACTAGGCCATTTTCCAGTACTCAATTTGTCTACGTCTCAGGTTTCATCTCCAAACCAATCCCTTATTGTGGGCCTGAAGTATTTTTGATTATTCAAGTATCGTAATTTTGGCACTTTTGCATCTAACTTGATGTTTTGTGGTACTATCAGACTTACTATCGCGTTATAACTTCAAAGTCGGGTACATTTAGTAAAAAAGTAAAGCTGAAGCCTGAGACAGAGCTGAAGTCAAGTATTGGAAAACTGCACAGTCCGCCAAAAAGAGGCCTGGTAGCCGACTCCATTCTGAACGTGTGTAGAACAATTTTAATAAATCTTAGCTGCGGAAGCTGTCATACGTATTGCAGATTCCTTCAAATCAAAAATAAAAAAGCCACCGGCTTGTCTGAAACTATTTGAATATAACAGTTCTCACCTTTAGGTGTGGGAAAAATTCTGATTACTGAGTTACTTTTATTCCAAATTCTCACATTGTGAAGTTCTAAATAACCTCCCTAAACTTCTCAATGGTACAGCCCATAGACATTGCTCAGCTTTCATTCATTGTTTGAGCATATAAGGCCATATGAATAACTCGTCACAAACTGACTGATGGATACTGGCCAATAATTGCAGCCAGTCTCTCAACGTCATTTTGGCACTGGCTAAACTAGGTGGGCATTTAGCATACTTTCTAAAATTGGGGCTGTATAGTGTGGCCACTGGTTGGGTTTCGGTGCCCGTTTGTCTTAGTGACCATGCCACAATGGGACTGTCGATAATCAAAAGGCATTGGGTCTGAACTTTTGAGGTCTGCCAGTGCAGTAAGTGATTGCAATTTGACCATTACCTTGGGAAATTCTCATCTGTGTAAAATGTGTTTTGAGTTCAATCACATTACAGTGGATAGAAAGGACCAATAACTCCAAATAACACAAAATGAGGTATACAATACTGGAAAAGAGATGTTTAACATAGAAAATTGTTCCATTGAACAAGGAGTATGAGGGCCTAGGCATTATTGGCCCCACCAAGCTAATTATTCTTACAAACCCTTCACTGAGTGTGAAAGAACTCTATGAAACAGAGAAACCTCCAAATTTTTTGTGGATTTCTGGCCTTTGTTTGCATTATCATTTGGGCAGTGAGGCTGTTCTACATTTACTTTTTCAGTCATAAAGTTCGAAATTCCAAGACAAAATACCCACCATAAAAAACAGGCATCTGTGTGTAATTTGAAACATTCAGATTATTCGGAATTTATTTACGAACCCATGAACTATGAGTAGTTTACTGCTTTTCAAAATGACACAGAAACCTTGCATAGTTGCTGTTGGCAACTCTTGCTACATTTTTGGACTTAAAGGTTAACAGCTTATTCCTTTAAGGCTAAAGTTTGTTGAGTTGCCCGCCAGCCTGTCAGTGCAGGCTGCGGAAATGAAACAGGTGTACCCTGGATTGTGTAAAAAGTGGCTTGTCACTACTCGCACTACTTCTGCGAGTGTACAGTGTGGTACCTCCACGGTGTATGTAACTTAATCTGTACTCAATAACAATCACTACTTGCACGTAATTCTACAGCTCCTAATCATGCTGGCTATATAATCAACTTAGTTGCAAATCCATGAGTAGTACAACAAGCAGAAGGAACTAATCATTAATTGATTATAATCAAGATAATCGCCTAGCGGTAATTTGAATTAACTTTAGTTCATTCAAATAGTTGCTGTTTCTTTTGCATTTTATGTATGAGGCTCTTTACACATTGATGTCTATGTTTTGCTGTGTTTGATCTTTGCAGATAAGACAGCCTATTATATAATATATATGTAGCCTATTATATAAATTGTCTTCAACAAGATACTTTAAATATGTGCATCCCTCTTTCTGGATTCAGTCCAGCCAATAAATGTCCACTTTGGAGATGGTGCGAGCCTTCTACCAAGAACCCAAACCCATATGTTACATGCAACAACATCAACTGTAACATCTGTGGATAAATTCAGGTGAAGCATACCAGGTACAAGTGCAGCATTATCAGTTTTTCTCGTTAACTGAGGGAATATTTTCTTTACATAGATTTTTCCAGCTTAAAATCACCATTGTAAAGTTTTTTAAGGAGCACTAAAAAATCCTGATTACATGGAATTCAGAACAAAAACGGTTTAACAGGATTTTTTGAAGAAACATGGAACAAAGCCAGAAAACCTAAAAGAAAATGATCAAATGGCACCCCTGTACATTATAAAATGGCCCGTGCGCCAAGGCCATTTGAGTGCCTGCATGCATATTTATGACTTTATAAGTGAAGAGGTCTGTATGTTTTGACAGATTTCTTTTCTGAAGAGAAATAAGTAAAAATTTCCTTCAACTCTTTTGATCATGAATCCAGGTTCAAATCCCGCTCCTGTCAATTTCTTCGTGCATCTTTATAATCATTCATACGCACCTAGTCAGTTTCCCTATATGCTGTGTTTCATGATTTATGTTCAAAAAGCCGTATCCTCTCCGAGTGATCCCTGTTCACCACCTCCCAGGTTGTATTGTGATATTGGGGTGTGATCCCTGGCTACATGACTGACCATAGACTTAGTGCACCACTGCAAAATTGTTTCCCCAGTTCTTGTGCATTCATGTACAATAAGCCTTTTGCGAGTTAACTTTGACCCAAATTTAGTACACTAAGTCCTTTAAATTCCGGTGAACATAATTTGAATTCTCCTTACTAAAAACCGCTATTACTATATTTCATGATTCAGGGTAAGCTTTTGCTTAGTTACATAAGAGACGCCTTGCAACAATTCGCTCTTCTCAATGGATTACAAGGGCACAAAGGAACCAGTCCATTCCAGAGATTGTGGTCGCTATATGAAAGCTTGCCCCAAATCATGAGGTATAGCACCAGTGTCTTTAGTCTGGGGACTTCAAATTGTTCTGTTTATGTGCAGTCAGGTAACTCAGTGCACCAGATTTTATTCAAATTTAACTTCCAATGGCTTATTGTACATTGTACAATCCCCAACTGCCAAAGACAAAAGGGCTCTGAAGTCTGTGCCTCCCTTAACCACTTGCTGCCGGGTGGTTTGAAAAATTCAGTACACAAAATTGGGACTTTTTCATGATTTTCAGTTTTCAAAAATCGTCAGAAATTCATCATTTCCATTAATGGACGTTTACACCCACAAGAATTAGTGAGTTTGTTTCTGCATTCAATCGGGGACCCTGAACAATAGAGGACAATAAGGTCCCCGATTGACAGAGGGTCCCCAATTGACAACTGTGTACAAAACATAAGGGTGGTCTTCTAAAAAAGTTAAAGTACAAACAAAAGAGGAACAATAGGGGGTCCCCAGTTGCAGGCAAATACACACTTCCATGTGTGTGTTGTGGCCACTCTAGTCTGACAGACAAAATCTATTGACGACTGAGTATTTCAGCCAGGCCTGCAGCCTTGTAAAAATGGTACAGATTGTGTGGTGTTGTACAACTGTCTTTTGTTCACGAACCTGGCACAGTACACTGCTGACCTCTTTTCAATAGGGGCCTGATTAGCCTGCAGCGGTGCTGTGTGGCTCATCGCTGCGTTGGTGGAGAGCTTTTGTCTCCAGGATAATCTGCTCGCCCTAAATTCCCCAAATTGTGGTAGACTGTTTCAAAACAAGGCTGGATTATCTCCACTATTGAGAGTGGAAAAATGTCAGTAATGCCCAGCAGCCTGGTCTTTTGTTCCAAGTACGGTCTTTTGTTACAAGGCCCAGTTCCCTTTGTCCGATTTAGAAGACCCCTGCCGTGCATATAAACACACAGTGACCAAAACCGGAGTCCCCAGCAGCAAGTGGTTAAAAGTGGTTGCACGTGGTGTTATTGCAACCCATTGGGCGATGCAAAGGGGTTTGCCCTTTCAAAATGCACTCCCCTAAAGAGACTGACCCTAATCTAATAGGTGCAATACTACATTTAATTGAGAACAAAGTCAAATACTGAAAGCAAAAGCTTCCTTCCTTTCTGCCATCTCTGGGTAGGTTACCATCAGAACCCATTACAGAGATGACAGCTTTGAGTGAATTAATGGTTGACAATGCAGGCTACACAACACCCAGAGCTAGTCAGAAAGTCATTGTGACATATATTCAGACGAGACAATTCGTCAGTCAAATTTTCCTCACTCATTAGTGTTCACTAACTTTCAGTGAACACTCAATACACGTTGTTTAATGATCGATATCTGAAACTGTCCAATCCCAACAAGATGCCATTATTCAAATTCTTCAATAGTATGACCTCCTTGCTCAGAATTTGCAAAGAAACATTATATATCAAACAAAACACAGCTTACCCCTCCGGCTGCTGAACTATTAGTTTGAAGTTGCAATGTGCATGTAAGTGCTCTCCTGTTTTACATGAACGTGTAGTTTTACTCTGGTAAAATTCAAATGAGTTCAAATTACTTGTAAGTGAAATTAAAATGGAAGAAGGAACAGTAGATATTGCAAAGCTAGATTTTAAAAAATTGATAACACAGGCTATACACGTACCTCACTTTACGAAAGGTAAATGCTAAAAAATACGAAGTGAATGCCTATCAAGTTTAATTATGGGAGAGAAAAGGAGTATATTTTGATCAAATGAATATAACTTACCATCTTGACAGCCACTGCTGAAAAAAAAAATGAGGAAAGTGGTCAGAAAAAAATCAGATTGTACCACAGAGCACCTGCATGTAGAATGCAATTTTTTTTCTGGACTTCATATTGCAAGGGCACTGAGCTCGCAAGGACCAATTTCAGCAAAATTTCTTTTATCACCTCATACCCACCAATAACCCAGGGGAAACCGAGTTGGTTGGGTTATGCAGCATGAATATTAGTGGTCCTGGTGTGGAAAAGACCAAAATGTGTTTGGCCAGCTGGTACAGCTATCACCTGGTTCAACGCTCTATCAATAGGGCCCATTCCATCCCTAAAAGTCTTGCACTCAAGAAAACCCCATGAAGAAACATCCCCAGGGTTCCCTTAGTCACCACTTTTCATCCTCGTCTTCCGCCCCTCCGCAAAATAATCAACGATAATCATCATATCCTCCACACTTCAGACCGCCTTGCCAGTGTCACCCCACACACCCCACTTGTGGCCTACAGGCATCCCCACAATCTATGGGACCTTATCATTCAGGTAGAGGTGCACTAGGGCACGAAAAGATGCCGTTTGCTTCAACTGGGAAAGGTTTGAATCAAATGCCTCCGCACCATATGATCCAGTAGCCTGAACATCCAAGAGGGAAACTACCAATTAACATTCTTTTCTTTCTCTTTCTTTTGTCTGCAGATTATACCCCCCTTAAGGTCCAGTTCGTTCAATTTTATTTTTTCTTTGATCTCTTCCCACCTTCTTGGCGGTCACAATTCCATTGAGTGCAAAAGACAAGAGGATTTTGAGCTCCCAGGCTTGGAGCTTTCTACGGGTGGAAGTTCAGCTGTCGCAGCGAAACAAAACTGTCATTGATGTTTTTTACAGTCCCCCTAACACAGGCCATGAATCACTTGAGGCACTATCAGAATCACTCTTATTTCTGAACACTATCAAAAGGTTTGTGTTGTTGGTGACTTCAACCTTCCAACACTGAAAATGGAACCCTGGCACCGATGTACCTGGATCCTGTGGATCTGCCATTGACGAGACCTTTGTTGATCTGATGAACACATATGATCTCCATCAAGCCAATCTAAATTCAAACACAGGCACCAACGTCTTAGATCTTGCTCTTCACTCAAAACATTTGAAAGTTTTATCCAAAATCGGGGGCAATATCTTCCAATCGGATCACAATTCTATCAGAATTCAGTTCGGTATTGACAGTCACAAACATCCCGTCCTGTCTTCAACTTCCAGAAAGCGGACCTGAATGAGCAGAACACTTCAATGCATCCCATGGAATATCTTGGATGCTGCTAATAACAGTGATGAGGCAACATCTCTTTTCTATGATTTAGTAGAGGCAGCTCTGTTGGATGTTGTCCCTGTAATTTGCCCTTATTGCCACTCTCCCCCATGGTTCAATGGTGAACTAAAGACTTGCCCTAAAAGCCAAAGAGCAGGCGTTTCGAACGAAAAAGTGAAATCCATCTACACAAAACAAAGTGTTGTTTAAGGAAGCCCGAACATCATTCAAGTGCCTGGCAAGAACCATGTATGCTGACTATCTAGCACCTCTTGCAAAAGACATTCGTGACAATCTTAAACGTTTTTGGACCTTAACCACTTGCTGCCGGGGGATCCACTTTCGAGCACATAGGCTTTATACGCAGAGCCGGGAGAGCTCAAAACCGGGACAAAAGAACTGGGCTTGGAACAAAAGACAGTGCTCGGCACAAAAGACTGAGCTGCTGGGCATTACCAACATTTTTCACTCTCAATAGTGGAGATAATCCAGCCTTGTTTTGAAACAGTATACCACAGTTTGAGGCATTTAGAGTGAGCGGATTACCACCCAGGACAAAAGCGCTCCACCACTGCAGCGATAAGCCACACAGCACCACTGCACACTAATCTGGTCCCTATTAAAAAGAGGCTAGCAGTTTACTGTAACAGGTTGATACACCTAACACATCCCCCTAGATGTCTGTAAAGAATTCCTGAAATTTCGATCAAACAATAACCAACACAAAGGTGGAGGGGGGTGCTCTCTGCCCCGTATCTTGCTTCATACGGCCAAGTTTGTGAATCAAAAAGTTACAAAGCACTGCACAATCTAGGCTCTTTTTACAAAGCTGCAGGCCTGGCTGAAATATTTAGTAGTCAATGAAGGTTACCTATCAGCTTAGAGTAGCCCCTAAAGAGTCTTTCGTGTGGGTATAAACATCCGTTAAATGAAATGAATTTTTGAACAATTTTGAAAACTGATTATCTTGAAAATGACCCGTAGGTGTGCAATGCATTTTTCAAAACACCCGGCAGCAAGTGGTTAATCAAAACCGTATCTCGCCAACACACTCTGCCCTGCATCCTGCAAAATGAATTGTCAGGAACTGAAACATCAGATCCACTGGGAAAAGCTGAGCTCCTTGTGGACTACTTCCAGATTCTGAACAGTCCAGCACCAGGCCAGCTCTACACACCTTCAATCTGCCCACCATGTCAGCCATTCAAATAACTGACGCTGATGTTTTTGAGAAACTCTCAGAAATCAAAGTTTCTAAAGCCAGTGGACCAGACAACACATCAAGTTTTTGCTCAAGTCTTATGCTGGTATTTTTTGTGCTCCATTGGCAAACATTTTTCGAATGGCACTTTGTTCCGGCACCTGCCCCTCTCAATGGAAGGTTGCCAATTTGGTTGCTATTCACAAATCTGGCAAATGACAAAATGTAGCCAATTACAGACCAGTTTCTCTTCTTCCTCATGTGTCAAAGGTCTTTGAGAAGATTTTGTATGAATATATCATGGAGCATGTCTGAGCGGCAGCATGGGTTTGTCCCAGGCAGGGACTGTTCTACAAATCTAACATCATCACTGCAGGAGGCATACTGTGCTGCTGACCAGGGATAGCAGTTGGACATTTGTGTACATTTAATTTCTCAAAAGCCTTCAACCATTTTCACATAATCTTTTATACAAATTGTTGTCATATAATCTTCATCTCAATCTCTCATTATTGCTTCGGAGTCACTTATCCAATAGAAAACACAGAGTAGTTGTTGGTGGGCATTGTTCATCATGGAATTCGGTGCCTTCTGGAATACTACAAGGTTCAAATCTCGGTCCATTACTTTTCAACTTGTTTGTTAATGACATTCCACAGCATTTAAATAATCAATGCTTAATATTTGCTGATGATCTAAAAATCTTTTGTCAAGTCTTTTGCCTCAATGACACTGGCGACCAACAAGAAGAGTTAGACAAGCTTTATTATTGGACTGTGGCCTGGCTACTGTTTATTGATATACATAAGTGTAGTTTCATTTTCATAACCCTCAAGAGGAAGCCATTTGGTTCAAATTATCACATAAACAATACTGTTCTCAATCAGGTTGCTGTTCAGAAGGATCTAAGTATTTTCATTGACTCACGGCTTACTTTAGTTCCCAATGTTATGTTATCCAAAAGGCTAACCGCATGTCTGGTTTAATTTGGTGTAATTTTCGAGACATTAAGAATGAACATGCACTTCGAACCTTTTACTGTTAGACCACACCTTGAGTACTGCACATAAATATTCAACTCCCTTTCTTGCCATCAGGCTGCCAGAATTGAAAGAGTTCAAAGTAAATTTCTTTATTTCATATATAAGAATCTACATAGAAATAAATGTAATGTGGAACATTATCAATTGTGTGAGCTGTACAATGTATCCCCACTCTCCATGGATGAAATGTCAATGACTATTTATTCTTGGACAAACACTTTCACAATCTTCTCAATGTCACCAGTGCTAATCCATCTTGCTTACCTACCAGGTGGACAAGGCTTGCTAACGGGCACATCTTACATGTCCCAGAGAGTCTGATTCAGGTCCACGGAGTCGGGTTGAAGTCACAAAGCACATTTCACTTTTTTTTCCATTGATATTATGCTTTTAATCAGTTCACTGGTATCTAATGAGATAATGTTCACCAAAAATTATTTTGTTTTTTGATAATTTACTGTATATTCCACTGAAGTATGCAACTTAGCTTGTTTTGAAGAGAGATAGACTCATCAGAGTCGGAAAAAAAATCAACCAAAAACCCTGCTTTTTAAAAACAAAATTATATCTTCAGATCAAAACCTTTGCATTTTTTTGTAGCTTGTTAGACACTCTTTCAGCTGATATGAATTTGCTTTCCACTCTTGAATTGAGAGCAGAAATTCATGTTTACAGTAAACTATGAAAAGTACCAAACAAGAAAAATATACATCAACATTTGTTTTTTGATGCATTTTTACATTCGGCCATAAAGGCCAAAGCAAAATTGTCTAGTTTATTCATAAATTGGTTGACTGATTAATTGGCTACAAATATAATCAAGCGGAAAAGTTGTGCAATTCATCATTGTGCCAAAAAAATCAATTTAAAAGCCGTCACCACGCAGGATTTCACCTTGTTTTGAGCACAATGAACAGCACCCTCTATTGTTAAGATACATGTATATAGAGTATGCTGAATGTAGTTGCTGTCGATGACGTCGGGCCTAGCAGGATGTGTCATCGCATTCCCTCAAATGCCATTGACTTTGTTCTAATTGTGTGGACTTTGTGTGAGAAAGTTAGTCGTAATTTGAGGGCTATAACATAGCTTAGGTGGAATTTAAACTGAAAATTAGTTGAAAGAAATGTAGCTTTTTGTCAGAGGTAATGTTGATCGTCAATCCCAACAAACGCTGGAGGGTAACAAGATATTTTGTTTGCACCAGTTATTTAAATGAGCCAAACGATGACCTTTCTACCTGCTTGTGGCTTATCTCAGACTCGGTGCTGTGTTATGGCCTGAAGTAGTGGAGAAGAATGTTTTACAAACCGCCTAGCAATTGGCCAAATGGGACATCTGATTTGGAACTCAGCTCTTCAATTGTGAAATATTTCAGCACATTTTGTGTGGTTTTATTTCTATGGCAATGTTAATTAGAACTTTTGACAAAGACTTCTGAGAAATAAATAGTAATGAAAAGTGAAATTATTTTTTTTTGCAGACAAAAATCCTGACAGAACACGGAGGCATTACAGGAACCTCCATTGTCAGAAACATGGTCTATTTCAACTTGAACCGGAAGATAATAGAAAAAACTTGAAAGGAAAATCTTACGCTGAACAAAAGAGGCCAATTTCATTGAGATCGCCAGCAAAATACTTACATATAATTCCATACCCTGACCTTGCAGGCTCAGAATGCACTGAGGGAAGTCACCCAGCTCATATTGCTTCTCCGGGTAGAATTGAAAAACATAACTAAATATTGTTGAAAACCTTGCTCTGAAAAGAGCTGATGGTGAGAAGAATTTGAAATGTTTCTAAAAGCATGCTCTACTTTTATGGTCCATGAGTGTAAGATCTCCATCTGCATGATTATTAAACATTACCTCTTTTTTCATAATAGTTTATTTTCAGGGAATGGCCAAACCGTGGAATAAAGTCACTGCTCAGCACTTGGAGTTGTAAATGTGTAGTGATGGACCGGCCAATGCATGCCACCAGCATGAAATTTGTCAATGAGAATATTCCAATGCCATATATACAGGTTAGTGATGGGGGAAAAAGCCTATTGACTTGAACATAATTCAAGTATTCCGTAAACGTGTAAACTCCTCCCCCACATTAGTGTGGGCAGGGTCTCCTGGTGATACTTAGGGCTGGCGACCATTTAGACCCGGTTTGAAAAGGGCTCCCCAGTAAGCTCGCCCTGTTGCAAAAACCCCTTTCATACAGGCCTGGCTACCGGCCTGGGATACTGGACTCGAACTTCTCCATCCTGGGGTCTATTGTTTGCAAGTACTGGTACATGTAATCTATCCCAGAAGAAACCTGCTTGTGGTTTTTAATCCTTCAGCTCTATACAATGTTTACACTAATCCGCTTAGATCCCTATTCATCTGTGGAAGCATGGTGGGGGAAGCCTTTCATCAGGGACTTTGAAATGCCAATGTGCAGACAGGCCTGATACCCGCCTGGCGTAGCCTGAATACCGGGCAGGCATTATACAGGGTGGGCTACCAGGGGGCCCTTTTCAAACCGGGCCCTTACCCCTGCCCAGTGTACATTCGCAAATTTCCCATGTGTCTATTACAATTTACTGGAAGACCTGATTATGCATGCTGCCCCTTGACCCTCTGCAATGCACTGTGGTCCCGCCGCCATGTTTGTACTATTTGAAGTGGAGAAATCCACGGAGCCAAAGCGGGGAAGAATGGGCGGGAGCAGCTGGGCAGGGGTTAAGTGTCATTAGGAGACCCGACCCACACTAATGTGGGGGGGAGGGGGGAGTCTCCTGCATTCACATACCCCTGCCTAGCCTACATATGCAGAGTGGCACCATACCCTGGAGGTGGGTCGGCGACAGGAGAGTAGTTACCAGAGAACATAGGCGGGCATCACCCAAGCAGACACTCAACAAAAGAAAGAGGTATCTATGATGAAGAACTCATTGTCAGGTCAGGGACAGTGCTGGGTGCTGTTCCAACCGCCAAGCGCAAGGTCACGCACAATGAGCCGTCTCACTCCGCACAACATTCTTCAGATAGCGCTCGTGAAGGTGGAGGGGGATCTCTAGCAAGCCGCCTGGCAGATATCTGCCAGGGAAACACCTCTGAAGTATGACCAGGACGCAGAGGCGACCTGAACATCATGGGCTATGACATGAGATCAGGTCGTCTCGTCATACCCTGTTGGCCAGTCCTGGTTTGCGAAGGTGATGACCGAGACTATCCATTGGGCAATAGTGTCCTTTGTCGCTGGATGAAAGGGCTTTGTCGTCGTGATTTGGAGTCTGGAACCAGGCTCCCGGTGATGCCTGGTCTTTGTAAGGTACCACTTGAGGGTGCAAACTGGACAACATTTCTTGTAGGAGTTATCTCCAAAAAGCGAGGCTATGTCGGGGACGAATATGTCAGGAGGTCAGAAGGTAGACGTCTGTTTTTTTGTCAAAAACTTGATGGCTGTGATAAGGTGAACCCCGTGCGGTTCCCAGCGGATGTGATCTTCAGCAGTTGACAGAGCATGCAGTTCGCTGCCGCGTCTGGAGGTAACAACTGCCGGGAGGAACGCCAGTTTGATGCTGAGATGGAGATCAGATGCATCAGAAAGCAGCTCAAAGGGGAACCAGTGAGAATGTGTAAGACACTCCCAAGGTCCGAGGATAGAACGAGGCGTTTGATGTGAGCACGCTCGACAAACAATTCCTGAAGGAAGATGGTGGATGGCAGTGTTATAAGAAACTATTGATCCATCACTAAACTCCGAATGAACGGCAGCCAAAGCTGGCAGCCAAAGCTGACCGCCAAGGCCAACTGGTAGTTGTGGATGGTGGCAATCGGAGGCCCGAGTGAAACAGATACATGAAAGAGTCTGTAACAGAGCTCACAGAAGCTTTGGACAGAGAAACATCGTGGTCGTCACACCATCTAGTAAAATGTTACAGTCAACTGTAGTAAATCTTGTGTGTGGACAGTCGTCGGCCCCGGGCTGCCATGGACGCGCGTCTGTAGAAAGGTCTGACACTCTGAACGATCGTTGGGCAATGTCCAGCACATTAAGTGAAGACCGCCCGGTGCTGGATGAAGGACTCCTGATCTGGGTTGACGAAGAATGTACCCCTTGGGCAGAAGGATAAGTGGTCGTCGAACCAGGATTCTTGTCAGTCTCGGGAACCACGGTTGACGAGGCCAGAACAGGGCAATGAGGAGGATCCAGCATGGCTCTTGTTCTATCTTGGATATGACCCGCAGGATGAGGGAGATTGGAGGAAAGGCGTACGCTAGAAGGCCGGACCAGTCCACCTGTAGCGCATCCGTCACCCAAGCTCGTGGGTGAGGAAATCTGGAGCAAAAATGTCAGAAGATGAGTCTTGTCGGCCAATGCGAAAAGGGATTTGGGGACACTCACCCTGGAAAGATCTGCGAAGATCTGACTGACCACGCCCGGATGAAGAGTCCACTCCATCGGGTGGACAATGCCCTAGGCGAGAGCATCTTCTATGCTGTTGGTTATTCCTGCTATGTGAATGGCCTGGAGGGCAATCCCATGATTAATAGCCCACATGGAGATCTGCCATGTAGGGACGCAAAGTTGAGGGGTGCGAGTGCCACCTTGGTGGTTGATGTACGCCACCACTGTGGAGTTTTCGCTCTGGATTCTAACCGAGAGACCCACTAAGTGCTGCTGGAAGTGGCAAAGGGCGTTGAACCTTGCCTGAAGTTCCAGCAGGCTGATGTGTTTGTTGCAGAAGGAAGAGTCCCAAACCGTAGATGAATGAGGTGGAGGAAGAGAGGCCCCATCAGAATAGCGCGTGTCCGTTGTCATCATGACGTTCGGTCTCGGGGGAACAAGGGGTGACCGGTTGACAGGTGCTCAGGTGCGAACATCCGGCGGAAGAGGGACCAAGGTAGAAATTGGGTCACTCTTCGGGCAGTACGGAGATAAGAGATGTAGTTGAAGTGGCGGCATCTGCAGTTGACATCATGGGACAAGGTCGACCAAACTGGCCATTAGTCCGAAAAGACGGAGCCAGGCTAGTGCCGGAGGTTCCTCTGAATGCAAAAACTGAAAGACGCATTGGTGCAGATTGAGGAAAACACATATGTGCCTTTGTGGAGGTCGAGGAAATGGAAGTAGTCACTGACGCTATCCCCCAGAGGGACCGGAGGCATGGCGTGAGAGCCCAGGGCTAGCGACGCGTGGCTGGAGTCTTCTAGGAGTGGTTGTAGGCGGAGCTCTCCGGGGGTCCCATGGCCGAGTAGCTGCATGGAGCGCACAACTAAAAGAGTGACCAGCAGACAGGGGCGGATCCGCCCGTCATCTTGGTAGTGGTGGAGGCTGCCGACATGAAGGAGCTGCAGGTTCACAAGGCGAAATCCTCTTGGTGGTCTCCATACGCTTTACCTCTGACTCGAGGACCTTGGTGATTTTCACGGCAAAGAGATCGTCCCCAAAGAGTGGGTGATCCATGATCTGTTCTGATATTCCAATGACAATGAAAGTCTGGTTACATCTTTACATGCCCAAAATGTCTCTCTTAACAATAAACATAATTATTAACTAAGACAAATTCTCCAAAAAATACGCACAAGAAAACTGAGAGAATGTAGCTGGTCCAGAGGAAAATAAAAATGCACAAAATCATGGGAATCGCTGTCTTTTCTGTCATTGTCCACAACTGTCTCAGCATGAAACCTCAGCTTGTTTCCACCTTCTCTTAAGTGTTGGAACCACTAGGATTGCGACTTATACTATAAATATCGCAGTTCATATTTTTGGTATTAGTTCTCTACCGCCGGAAACGCAAAATGTCATAACTTACTTTTAAAACGTCTTACTTTTGCAGAATAACCACCGCTGATTTTGAATTTTCAAGCACATCTGTGAAGATCACTCGCTAACTCCTGATGGCTACTGAAGAAAACTGTGCATCTTCTTTGTGTATCTTTTCCATCATTTATTTACTCCAGTATGCCGCAGCGAAACATGGTGAGCCTGTGGGTTACCAGCTACTTGGCGGTGGTGATCACTGTGTACAAAGAATGTCTAGGGTCTTCAACACTGGAGCTGGTAACCGCACATTGTCTAGCCGACAGGAGCAGTTAATCGGATTAAGGACTTCGTTCTAACTCCTTGTGTTTGATAGTTCCATGGTCAAAGTTGGCCTTGTCCTTATCCCGGAAGGTGCTGTGTTTGCCGGAATCAGACGAGATCTTGTCTCTGGCAATGTCAGGAATATCTGTGGTTGACAGGGAGCAAGAGAGATCCTCTTGGGGAAAGCGGTAGTAAGACATGGCTCTGGGAGGGGTTGCGCGCCAGCGCTTAGCCTTTGCAAGGGCATTCATCATCTTCACACAGGAACAATCTAGAGGGATCTCTGGGAAGACGGGCTTAGCTGAATCAAGGGGTAAAGGGTGGCACTTGAACGAAGTATGTCCCTGTTCAGTCGGCATGGGATCTAACGATAGGAGCCCAAGAACATGGATCATGTCACACTCAAGAAGGTTGAGGCGACCCTCCGGCTGGGTCAGACCAGCCACAGAGTCGATGTTATCATCCTCGGAAGAGAGGGGCTGAAGACTGGCAGAGGGAAGAGCCAAGCCGCGTTCCGAGCGGAGCGAGTCACCATGGATCGAGGATTGCTCTGGTGCCAGGTCTCGCTGAGGAGATAGGTTTAGTTGGAGAATAGAAGTCACCTTGGTCTCCAAGAAGGCCCCATGTGCATGAGGAGGGACGGCCGGGAGAGGATCCGGGTCGGGTGCTGTCACCAATGGCTGAGGCTTAGAATGTATCTTACGGGCGATAGAAGAGAACACCTCCAAGAAATACTGGAGGTTTGCCATCCATGGGGGTGGATCCTGATCGGAGTGGTGTCTCTTCTTGGCCACGGAAGAAGAAGAAGCCGAGGAAGATTGCTTGGCTTTTGGCTTCTTAGTTTTCTTAGCCGGGAGGGTTGGAGGAAGGACCAGGACCAGAGTGGTCAGTCGTCTCCTGCGAGGAGCGTCTGAGGCCAGGATCGGTGGCCTCATGACTGGAATCCAACGGCAAGCTGGAGCTGCAGATGGGATGTGGTGGACGGGCGCACTGGTGGCGTAACAGTCTAGAAGGGGCGCCATTGTCCGAGGCAACGGGAGGCTGGGCAGCATGCTGAATTGCTGACTCACCCGTGGCAGAAGTGTGGAGTGTGGCAAACCCGCTGTGGAACCCGTTGCCCGCTTGGAGGGAGTTGACTGGCCTGACTTCCAAGCGGGTGCCGCTCGGCGAGCAGGAGCCAGTAAAGGGCCAGGGGCAGACGGTGTACCATCGCCCCACGGGCCGAGCTGTGCCATCAGTCAATAGGGTCATCCGGGGATGTGGTTGGTAGCGATGCCTGCTGCATAGAGAAAGGAATGGCTCATTACTTCCTGATAATCATGATCAAGGGAATTGTTGCAGCATAGCATGCTCAACCCGATCTGTAGGTGATCGGAGTGGGCATCCATGACCAAGGGTAGTGTAGCAGTCCAGCACGCTTCGGCCGTGTGGGTAGGTCGGTGGAGTAGTCATCACTGATCAAGGGTATTGTTACGGTACCGCTCGTTCAGCCTGATCAATCCTGGTAGTGGTCATAAGCAATCTAGGCATGTTGCGGCATAGCACACTCAACCTGATCTTCTCAATAAAGGTCTGGGGCATGTTTCGGTATATCACGCTCAACTCTGGCCTATTCAATCCACTGGGTCTCTCCTCGTTGAGGCTGGTAATTGGATAACGCAAAACCGCACCACAAAGGAGCGGGGCAGCCCATCAAGCCCTGCTCCGCGGCCAGATCCCTATGGCATTGGGCCAATATCATTCAAACCAACGCACCACATAGAGAACAAAGGGCTTCCCGGCCCTGTTTAACGGCCACACCCAACAGAACACATCACGGTAGGTCACACCCAAACCTGTATACATGTATGATGCACAGAAGAAAAAGGGGGCAGAAAAGAACAACAAAAAACACAGCATGCAAAGAACGAAATATGAGAATAAGCATTCTTACCAAGAGATAAAAAATCACTCTTTCTTTCGTTACGGGAATCAAGTCAATTCACAAACGGGAAAGGTACAGAACTCGGAATTCTGAAAATGTCATAAAAGACACATCCATAAACGGCATAAACGGCACGGAGAAAAGAAGGACAAACATGGCAGTGGGAATGCAGTGCATTGTGGAGGGTCAAGGGGCAGCATGCAAATTAAGTCTTTCAGTGAATTGTACTAGGCACATGGGGAAATTTGTATATGCAGGCTGGGCAGGGGTATGTGAATGCAGGAGACTGAATGTTTTATGTATTAAGTAGTCACATATCCTTCACATCCTTCTAACATTTTGTTCAAGCATGGTCCAAACACCTCAATTTTCATGGGTGAAAAGTACGCTGTGAAATATGCCAGTCAGAGGCTATTTTTTCCATGAATTTTAACAAGGTTTATAAAAATATTTTTGCTAGAAGAGGACAAACAAGTTTTTTTGGCCTCCAATTTTGAACATTAAATTTTTGAATTTTTTTTTTGCACTTATTCCATCAAATCACGACTGGACTTTTAGTAACAACCACCTGAAAGGTGAAATATGGAAGAAAAAGATTACACATTCAGTCATACAAGTGGATTTCAGTGTAAGTTGTGCGAATTGAAAGTGATGGTCAAAAACTTATTACAGACACATTTGTGGGACAGGTCACAACACAGGCCAGGAAAGATGCATCGACTAAAAATTGCCATATCAACCACCACTTTACGGCACTTTTTTTTCTGGACCTTTCCGCGGTCATTTCATGAGCTATATAGTTTTTAAGATTCACCTCCATTTCGGGTACCCCCTCCCTCCGCTTTTATAAATGCCAGATCCACAACCAGTAACCTCAGAAGTTAAGGTCAGAGAGCTTTGCCACATCACAAAAAATTGTACTGTCAGCCCTCTCAAGATTTGTCAGATCCTACATGTAGAACACTACTTAAGCAGTATCCTTGTTCCTCCTATTTCTGTGCACCTAACGCTTTGAAACAAGATTTCCAGAAAACTACAATGCAGTTGAAATCTTTCAGAGGTGACATTAGTTTTACAACTCACAGTCTGTCATCAAACCAATTTTACAAACAAGTGACTGCTTTTTGTGCCCAGGAGTAGGCAACTTTTATTGGCTTCGACCACGTGTGTGTGACAATTCCTGCCTACATTTAACCCCTTCGCACAGGGAGGCAGCTAGACACACCATAAAAATTGAGATCCTCAGCCCACTTTTCAGCCACTTTCTTCTCGGCCCACGCTCGAGTGAACACGGTGAAAGAAGGCAGACCCTGGCTCTTTTATATATGGTAATTGGTCTTGGAGTCGGCTTTCAGGAAGAAATTTCCAGCGTGAAGGGGTTAAGCAGCTGGGGCTCTTTCAAATCTGTGGTGGCTAAGACATGCTACACGAGATACATTTATTGAAAGGGCGAGTCCTGCTGTTTAGCATTGTAAAAGCACAGCTTCTTTGAATTTTGAAAGCAATTTTTAACAAGCTTCCAATCTTCCAGTATGCAGTAGTCATTTCAAGTTCAACTGAATAAGAGGTTCTGCCCTAGATAGCGGACACACTTCCTGGCAGATGTTATACTTTTTGCACTCAGCCCAACTCTTCATGCATAAGGTGGGATCACAAGTATGTATGCAGCTTTTCATGGTTAAAAGAAGAATGCTGTAAAATCTGTACTGCCTTGTGTGGTTATATTCATGGTTCCAGATAGCTGCCACAGATCCCAACAAATCTGCACCAGTTTGCATTCAATTGCCCCCCCCCCTGTTCTTGCAGTTATGACAGTTTGAAAATTGAAGGTTTCACAAAAGGTGGATTCTGAAGAGGATTCTAGCACTCATTATTCATAAAGTGGGCCAATCAAGTTACTGTGCACTAACTGGTAGCCAATCAAAGCCCACTGTTTTAGTCAATCAGGCAAGGGGTTAGATTACTTCTACAAGATTACATCAGTCAGGCAGTGCTAGTTTAGGAAGGAAATTCTCATGTGCCGATCATTCTGTCACAGCTTGTTGGGCGAGCTGGCTCAATTTGCCCACCACCACCCCAGCACGTGCCTTTTTGAAGAATGTTTGGTTTTAGTGGCGTTTTTTAGCAGGATTCAAAGATAGCCACTTCCTAATACATACAAGATGTGGAATGTATCTTTACTGTTATGATACATTGTACATGTATGTACCAATGAAGTTATTGTTGACATTGATGTTTGCCATAATACACTGTAATTTGTAAGGGGTCAGCCACACCCTCTTATATACCCAAAGGGGTGGGGTGCTGTATGTTTCATAGCACAACCAGCGCTGACCCTAAAAAGTTGGATGGATCATTGTATTATTTCATGATTGCTCCTGGGGCCTGGGAGACCATTCATTTATGATTGGCCTGTAAGCCAAATAACAATAGATGTACCTGTACATGTACATCGGACCTGGGAGTCCTTTGTTTGTTTGATGTATGCTTTGGGGCCTACCAGCCCATAACTGATGCCAGCTTGCCAAAAACAGATTCGGTATCTGGCAAAATAATAAATAATAGATGCTCTGGCAAGAGTCAGGAAAATAATTCGTCTGGAAGTTTGTTCATTTGTGAGTCCGAGTACAAGGGAGCTTGTCCAAAAGGTTGTCGTGGTTTAACCCCTTCGCTACGGAGGACTGCTACTACACCACCAGTTGTGTGAAGATTAGTGCATATCACACACAGTCCATTCACCATGCAGCTGCTGGTTCAATGGGGCCTGCTGCTGGACAAAGCTCTCCATTCAGGGCAAACCACAGCCAGCAGTCGCGGTCAAAATAATCCCACCGTGAAGGGGTTAACCGTGCCCGGTCACCGTGGTTAAGAGCTGTTGCAAGGAACTGCGGTGACCACATTGAAGTTTACTCATGCCAAGAACATTTATTGAGACAGCTGAACGCAGGGGATGAACGCAGCTGTTATGTTGATCGTGTCTTGAATTCTGTGTGCGACTGCGGTCAACCCGAACATTCTATGCCTGGTCAAAGACAGATGCTCAGTGTACACATGCACATGTTCATGTATATCTTCTGGTTATCCTTGGAATGTGGGTGCCGCAAAACGTCGGGGACATAAATTCTTCTCAGAAAGTCACAAAAAGCAGATTCTGAATATGCTACAAAGGTGATCTGCGCAATGCCCAAAAATATATATTTTACTCGGCGCAACGCCGAATCACACACACAGAGAGCGCTATCCAGTAATATTTCCATACTCGCGCAGGTGTTGATGTAGATGAACATGTATTGCATTGTTTTCACACATGTGTACACCCAGACTCGTGCAAGAATAACGATGCTACTTTTTGTCACTTAGTGAAAATAGAGAAACACAGAGGCTAAGCTTTTGTTTGTTCACAGTTACTATGAAATTAAACAAAATTTCGCTTTGAAACTTTGCTAATTTGTTCTTTACATTAAAGGAAGTTAACTGGTAGGGAAAACTACAGATTGACAAATTTTCAATTTTCCGCCGGTGGGTTTTGTCACTTCGTGAAAACGCCAATGAATTAATCAAATTACCTATGCATTTAGTATAATAAAATTCATTATAATATGAAAAATGTTAATGTGCATGTGAGATTAAAAAAAGGCAACTACATGTGAAAGTACTGATCCAGGGATTTTTGAAAGGCTTCCGATCGCCATGGATGACGACGAAAGCTAAATAGCATGCACATGTAGGCCCGTGTGTACCTGCAAGAATGTGAAGACTCATCAACTGACGCCCCCATCCATGTAAGTAGTCTCCCCAAATACAAATTGTGCCATGGAGAGACATTTTTATTTTATTTTCCTGCTGTCTTATGATTTTCGACACAAGCTGCATGACACGAGTTATCGATAGTCCGAGTTCACTCGCCCACCATGTGGTGCAGCAGCTCGCATGCGAGATGGTCGCTGAAGAAGCATGATGTCATGAAGGAATACATGTATTGTAATTGGATAGCTGTGTCTTGCAAAATGTGCGTCATGAAAATGCACAGTCTCATTGGCGGGTACGCTAGATCTTTTGTAGCAATATACCTAATTCAGTGTTGGGTGGTAAGTTGGGCTCTTGAGATGTGAGAGTAGTCAAGTGAACTTATTTGGCTGTATTTTTATCAGAATTGGGAAGAGACTTTTTGTTTTGACATTTTTGTAATCAATGTAAAAAAACATTGATTTTGGAATCATGCTTTATGCTTGTCATGACTACAGGAGACTGGCAAACGATGTCTGTGTATCACATTGTAAGAATGCATGACGCATTTGGAGGGGCGGGTGGATTAGCCTCTTGCTGCATCTGGAAATTTTGTGGAAACACGCTCATTTCGAATATGAGCAATACATCAATGAATACAGAAAACACAAATATAGACACGATATCACTTTTTGTGCATGAACCTGCAGAAAAATATGTGATGGTATTGGTTTTTTCTGACTTGCAACTGTACAGCTGCAGTCATATTCAATGTACATGTAGTGGAACGTTCTCAACCCTTTTGGCAGGAATTGTACACTGACTAATTGCCCCATTTCCCTCATGCCTTTTTTGCCAATAGTTCAGCCCAGTGCGAACCAATGTGATATACTGCGCACGTGTTTCCACGCAAACGCTCATTATAAATGGGTCAGTTCATATTCAGTGTAAAAGCCAACACGTACGCAAAATTTCAAGGTCAGCCTCGCAAAGTTGAACTCACGTATCTCTGGCAAAACATCGCTACAAATTTTTCATAACATCGTATTCGCTTTATTTTTGCATTCGCCTGAAGTATGGACCCGCCTTTACACTTTTGTGAGTGTATATTAAATTTGCTCTTTCCTCTTGCCCTTCACCAAAAACGTACCCAATGGCCAATTGACCATATTGGTATACATCTATTAAAGAAGAAAAAGTCCGGGACAAAAATAGCCACTTTATTCACCACTTAAACATGTACATATTCTATAAACTGTTAGGAGTCATCTCAAATTTAGTCCGGGATAAGTTGAGGATAAACTGTGGAAGAGTGTTGCGGTGGAATGTTGATGGCTACTGGAAATTTCCCCACAATCTCCCCCACATAAAGCTGTTAGTATTTGTTTATACAGTCTCTATCCCCCCCACTCTGTGGCAGGCCACTCAAGGACACTTGTGGTTTTGATGACAGACAAGCCACAGGCAAAGGACTGCACTCCTTACTCAGAGCTTTTTGAAACTTATCCAACTGTATCATTTGGAACAAATATACATCAACCCTTTCATAAAATATAAAGCTACTGCAGGTTTTTTCTTCTCCTGGAAAGCTATGGTCTTACTTCAGGCACATACAACTTTATTGTATTTAATATGGCAATGTTACTGCACAAAGGACATTAACAAGAAGAGATCGGGTACAAGCCCTGTATTTCAATAAATATTCCTGTAAATTGTGTAATATCTTTTTTCTTCGCCAAAAAATCATGGCGTAACATACGGGGAGTTCCCCTTCCCCTCAATAAATGAACTGCTACTTACAGGGAAATTGTGGGGAAAGTATTCACTCTCCCCATCATTTTACCGCAACTTGTCCCAGACGAGATTTGAGATGACTTTTAAGTCTAAAAACTCACTTGAAGCGCTTCTCAAAGTAGCTCTGGGTAAAGACCTGGAGGTCACTGGCATAATCAGAAAATATTATGTATGGGGTGTTTCTTTGTACGATCATAAACTCTGGAATAATTTGAATTTTACTCCAAAACAAAGTAACAAGAGACAAAAAAATCTAAAGCAGAAAACGGTTTGCTTTCATTAAGCATTGGGGAAAAAATACTCACTTGAGAGGCTAAGACGTGCAAGATTTCTGAAATACATGCTCAGTCTTTGTTTTCAGATTGAAAGACTTCATTCTGAAATTAACCTACCCCCTTCTACCTGAAAATTACACCCAAAAAAATGACGACTAATTATCATTTTCTTAGACAAAGAAGAATTCTAGTTCCCTCTCGTGTATCAGAATAAAAGTAAAAATTATCCAAAATCTGCAAAGAAAAAAATCCCCTAAAATTCTAAACAGTGGGTTCCAAGAATTGCTGGTGGTTCTCCTCAAACATTTATACAAAGTATTTCTTTGAGATTGGATAGCAAGCTCCAATCGGAATACCAGAAGTCGTTGGGAATTTAACCACTACCAGCCGCGGACTCCGAAATCGGAGCCGTATGGTTTATGTGTGGCCAGGGTCTCCGACCTCGGACAAAGGAAACAGGGCCCTGTAACAAAAGACCGTACTCTGAACAAAAGACCAGGCTGCTGGGCATTACCGGCATTTTTCACTCTCAAAAGTAGTGATAATCCAGCGTTATTTTGAAACCGTATACCAGGGTTTGGGGCATTTAGAGCAAGCAGATCACCACCGGGGAAAAAGCTCTCCACCACCGCAGCGATGAGCCACACAGCACCGCTGCATGCTAATCTGGCCCCTATTGAAAAGAGGTCAGCAGTGCACTGAGCCAGGTTCGTGAACAAAAGACAGTTGTATAACACCGCACAATCTGGGCTCTGTTTACAAGGCTGCAGGCCTGGCTGAAATATTCGGGCGTCAATGAAGGTCACCTGTCAACTTAGAGTAGTGCCCAAAGATTACTCTGTGCGGCTGTAAACGACTGTGAAATGGAATGATGAATTGTTGAAGGAAAAAATGATAGTCATGCCGGCCCAGCATCATCAACGTTGAAGAATGCCCCGGCACGAAGTGGTTAAAAGCGTGCCTCTGAAAAATGACGACTGACGTAATTACAGCATTGAAAGGGTTTGGCCAGTGCCGACTATTTCAAAGTGCATGGATTTAGGCTAACTAACCATGCACTGACAACCTCTGTGGCACAAAAAAGGCAACTTTTAAAGAAGGACCTCAAGGACCGCAAGTCAACAGAACATGACTCTTGTGCAACAATTAAGGGCTAAGGGACTGGATTCCAATAACTTAAAACACACGCGTTGACCGTGGCTCTCCAAAGCATCTGAGGAACCAACCACAGCCGCCACGGTCGGATTCTGCTAGCTGGGCCAGGTGTAAAATTTAAATAACAATAGGGGGCTTTGTCAGCTAGTTCCTTTGCTATGGAAATTGGCATGGGCAGTGGACAGTCGGCTGGTTGCTAAGGACCTGTGAAAATCACGGTGTCCGCGTTCAAATAGCGGTTCAACATTTTGGACAAGCTATAAACCCTTGTAAAAATAAATCTGTAATCATGATAAACAAAAATTTCCAAGAGAAGACAAATAGCCTCAGTGTCCTTCGAAAACACCTTCTTGGGGTAGGTAGACCTAATTCTATTCCAAGATTTAGATCCACGTTCTTTTTATTTGCACGCCCTGCAACCACTATCCCAAGTTAGTGAACACCTCCATTCTCTTCCACACCCGTCCCACACCTTTGGGTTTATATGTCTGTGCTCTTTCTGCAGTGCCATTGCCTTTATTGATGAAAATGGACAACTCACTATCAACCCAAGTAATTTAGCTCTCTGAAAAGAAAAATGAGAAACAAAACCTAAAATGGATCCACCACTAATTTTTATTCATAGTCACCCACTTGAACCCCCCCCATATTGAAACTTCAAAAATAAATGAAGGGCCGTATTCGTTCCCCTATAGTGCTTCGCTGAATTAACAAATTTTAATGACATCTCTTGACCATAAGTACATACTAGACAATAAAGGATGTCTGTTAAATGACATTAAACTTCTGAATATTTTTTTTGAAGGGGGGACTCAGGACACAAAGTCTAGTATTTGTGACTCGGAAAGGTTGCTGAAAAAGGGTCATTTATTTCTTTTACAAATAAACTAAGATTACAGGATTAATTTCTGACAGTTTGGGGTCTTTTGCAAAACTTCAGAACAAGGACAAACGATACAAATGACCACTACTGAAAGGAGAGTTCCTAGAAATCGGACTGAATAGATTTATAGGATCTGATGATATTAGTTCATGAAACACATTTGAAAAAAAGCTTGTTACATGTACTTTCTCAATTAAAAGTCACTTTTGATTCAATTCCTGATTTTTGTCTAAATCGTTTTTACTTAAATGCATTTAAGTATTTCTACAAAAGAACTTTTCTCCCTAGGGTCAATAACAGCAAGACAATAGAGAAGTGTTCAACTATAGGGGTGAATGGAGAAAATATGTTGCTTCTACATGCACAAATAAAATGTCACTGGCAAAGTATTAAAACCTTGCTCAACACTGTGTATGTGATGCAGAAGTGTATCCTTATCACTGGTTTCCATATCATTGTTTTGACAGAAGTATATGTATATACATACAGTTATTTTTGCAAAGACTGTTTTTATGATGTACACTGATCTGTACTTAAGGCTGTAATATGTGTACTTGAGACTTTTATACAAACAGAATTTGTTAAAGCATACATTGATTGACTTTGTATGTTGCTCAGCATGTTGTTTGATCATACATGAACATTTAGTTCATGTATGATCAAACATCAGTAGTTCAGTAGTGATCAGTAGTTCAATGATGTGGCATGTAACTTTCCAAAACTTAAATTTCGAATAAACTTACAAACACTTTGATTGAAGCAGTTACTTGAATGCTTAACTGTAAACATCTACATGTACAATAACATATCATGGGGATCACAGGCTGTGTCTTGGTGGCATTCTGAAATAAGCAGAACTGTCTTAGAGTGGCCTAGTGAATACAAAGAAATTGGATACCAGACAAAAATGCTCCACAGCTTTGCATGAACACAATAAAAGTTCCCACCCTTATCAGTAGTAGCATGAAATATTTTGAATAAGCCTGTTCAATATCCATGTTTTCCTCAACCAGTTTATGGTGGGGAAAAATATCATGGTTTTCATATTATCGTAAAGACATCATTTTTTGCTTCCTTGTTGGGTCACAAGGTCAGTGCAAAATAAGGTGGTCTGATCCCCCAACAGCACCCATCCCTAACTGGCCTAAATGTTACTTTCTCATCAGGTGAACCAAACTTGAATTCCATTTGTACCCATTGACCCCATCAAGAAGAAAACTAAATTGAGCATTTTTAGTGAAATTTTACCTCAAACAGTCAATTAGTGTTTTGAAGCATCTTTTACAAGCGAAAATAAAAACCAATGAAAACACAGTATTGCTTACTGCACCATTTTCCACACATATGCACTCTCTTTATGGCCAGCGTGTTGTTTAGTGAGTCCAAAATACATGGAAGGGTGCTCTGCTACAATGATGAAAATAATCACTTATGCCTGGATCTAAGACTGATATTCTCACAGCTGAGCGCTGTATTGAAGGCCCATGCTGGGGGGATGACCAAATGTGCTATTAACAACTGTTAGCTGAGTAGGCTGAACAAATGGCAAAACGGAGCCCGAAAACTGGGTTCTTAATTACTTGCTGCAGTGGGACCCATTTTCGAGCACCTAGGCTTTATACACGAAGCTGGGGAGCCCGAAACCAGACAAAAGAGTTGGGCCTTGTTACAAAAAACCATACTCGGCACAAAAGACTGAGCTGCTAGGAATTGCCAACATTTTTTTGGTTGTCAATATCGGAGGAAATCCTTGTTTTGAAAGATTATACCACTATTTGTGGCATTCAGCGCAAGCGGATTACCACCGGGGACAACAGCTCTCCTCCACTCCGGCGATACAATACCGCTGCACGCTTATCTGGCCCCTATTGAAAAGACGCCAGCAGTGCACTGTGCCGGTTTTGGAACAAAAGAAACTTACGTAACACCGCACAATCTGGTCTCTTTTTTACAAGGCAGCAGGCCTGACTGAAATATTCAGGGAGTCAATGAAGGTCACCTGCCAGCTTTGAATAGCCACCAAAGAGTCTGTGTGAGTGTAAACATCCGCTAAATGAAAGGATGAATTTTTGAAGAATTTTGAAAACTTAAAATCCCCCGTATGTGTGCACTGCACTTTTATAAGCACCTGGCAGCATGTGGTCAAAACAGCCTCACAGTTACAAGTCGTGTTCCTCAGTAACTTTCCACCTTCTCTTCATTGAGAGACAGAATTTTTGTGTCTGTTTTATTCTAAATCGTTATGTGGTCTGAATATTTTTCAAACTAAAACTTGATGGGATATCAACAATGAAATCTGAACAGTAGCCCCACAATTATTTCTATCCCTTAGTAGTCCCAAGCTTTAAAAAGGAGTTCAGATACTATTTAACAGTTGTGTCATGCAACCTGACTCCATTACTTACTAATCATAATTCCTATTAACTAGGAAGTCTTTAATGTCCATACTTTATGACTCTCAACACTTTCTTTTGATATTTCCTTTTTTTCTTCATTGTTTGATACTGACTAAGTGTAGAAAATATCATACACTATGACTTTAAATTAAATACAGCATTAAACAATGGTGTAAGCCGATGTCAATGTCAATACCCCACCACACTAAAAGAAAATCTCATGGTGCTCCCCCAAAACATACAACAGTATATCAGTCACACGGAATCTTGGCATTTATGAAGTAATTGAAGGTATACTTCAGGTTTTGGGCCCACAAGGATGATGATATATTTCAGGTTTCGGGCCCACAAGGATGATGATTGTGCCAAAACACAAAAAGTTTTTTTTTCTAAAAAGCTACGTAAGCCAAACATACATTTTAATCTAAACATTTCAAACACAAAGGTTCATGCATACTGGTCACGCGAAACAAACCTAATTGTCATAAGAAAAAACCACACAGGCCTAAGTACGATCATGCTGCCACTTGAAGTCCTTACACTGGCCGGCGTAATGATCAGCACCGGCTACACTAAATTG
Source organism: Acanthaster planci (assembly GCF_054643075.1). Taxonomy (NCBI): domain Eukaryota; kingdom Metazoa; phylum Echinodermata; class Asteroidea; order Valvatida; family Acanthasteridae; genus Acanthaster; species Acanthaster planci. Next base: position 8,900,700 of record NC_141791.1, read on the forward strand.
CATGGACTGCAGTTAAAGTTGTTGATCTCATCTCTGTGATTGGAGGTGAAACAAACCGAAAACAGGTCTACACCCTCTGGAGTCAAATCAATTCTAAAATAATCTCAAATAAAGTGAATCTGCCACCTCTGGACGAGTATTTAATCATCTCTGATGTGAATATAAAGTTCCCGGCAAAATATTTATCGGCCGAAACAAGTCTCCTAGCTGTGGTCAAACATGCCCACAAGCAAGGTTGCTGTGTTCCTAGGGATCTTATACATAAGTCAATATTGTTTTCCTAACTGGGAACAGACTATTTGAAAATGCAGACACTGTGTGCTCACAGGAATGTCCCAAATTAATGGCTGTTTGACCACTTGCTGCTGGGGGACCCACTTTTGAGCATATCAGCTTTATACTCAGAGCTGGGAGAACTCAAAACCTGGACAAAAGAAATGGGCTTGGAACAAAAGACCATGCTCAGCACAAAAGACTGAGCTATTCGGCATTACCGACATTTTTTCACTCGCAATAGTGGAGATAATCCAGCCTTGTTTTGAATCAGTATAACGCGGTTTGGGCATTCAGAGCGAGCGGATTACCACCAGGGAGAAAAGCACTCCACCACCACAATGATAAGCCACACAGCACCGCTGCACACTAATCTAGCCCCTATTGAAAAGAGGTCAGCAGCACACTGTGCCAGGTTCATGAACAAAAGCAACTTATAGAACACTACATAATCTGGGTTCTTTTTACAAGGCTGCAGGTCTGGCTGAAATACTCGGGGGGGGGGGGCAATAGATTTTGTGTGTCAGGCAAGAGTGGCAACCAGAGAGTAACGCATAGGGGTGTAAGCGTCCATTGATTTAATAATGAATTTTTTACGATTTTTGAAAACTGAAAATCTTAATTCGCCCGTATGTGTGCACTGCAATTTTCAAACAACCCAGAAGCATGTGGTTAATGTTTAATGAAGGCTGTGCAGAAAGCAGCAAGAGTATCAAGGGTATTCATGAGATTGGTAATTTACATTGGCCTTGCATATTGCATTCCATCCGCAGGCATGTCCAGTTGTCAAGGGGTCTTTTCTTTGGCAGGGACTAGGGTGCTCTCTGTGATTCTGTGGGACGTCTACGGCATGAACAGTTGGTCAATTTCACAATGCCATCTTAATGCTATCGAGTGGAATACCTCTTTTTTTCGATCGTTTTCATTGATCAACGACAATAATTGGTAGGGTAATCGTTCGTCACTCTTTTTTGTTGTTGGTTTCAGATAAACGGTTTTGAAATGTGGAACAGAATTTGGGAATCAAAACCAAACAACTGAGAATCCAATTCGGGCCCTACAACTAGTTGGCAGGTATGGCACATGGAAGTGAAGTTTATGACTGCAAAACACTTCTTCGATAAACTGGTGCCTATCTGAAAAATAATTTACATAGCTGTGAAAAGTCAAGGGGCTCCAATTTTTCGTCATTGGAGTACTTGGCAAGCTAATGGGCTTATTTCATAAAAGCCCTATGAAGACATCGAAATATACAACCCAGGATCAACAGCGAGGGAAAGCCTTTAAAGTTTTTTGATTTTAAAACAAGGAAACTTCAAGGTACATGTAAGTTAAGATCTCAACCATGCTGCACTTACGCAAATCCGTAAAGTAACCTTGATCTGAAGTATATATGTATACATATTAGTAATGGTTTTATTTGAGTATCCCATTATATTGTATATTGTGTAGCATTACTATATTGTCAAAGTGGCAAAACAAAAATGTTGAACACATTACTACATGATTAAAATGACACTGAACTGACTAAAGCAAAGAGATTTGGAAATTATTTTGAAATTTAAGTCATCAAAACTTCTTGCCGGGGACTCCAGAATCAGAGACGTATGGTTTATATGCTTGACCGGGGTCTCCGAACTCGGACAAAGGAAACAGGGCCCTTTAACAAAAGACCATACTCTGAACAAAAGACCAGGCTGCTGGGCATTACCGACATTTCTCACCCTCAATCCAGCCTTCTTTTGAAACCGTATACCAGGGTTTGGGGCATTGAGAGCAAGTGGATTACCACCGGGGACAAAAGCTCTCCACCATCGCAGCGATGAGCAACACAGCACCGCTGCATGCTAATCTGGCCCCTATTGAAAAAAGGTCAGCAGAACACTGAGCCAGGTTCATGAACAAAAGACAGTTATACAACACCGCACAATCTGGGCTCTGTTTACAAGGCTGCAGGCCTGGCTGAAATACTCGGGCGTCAATGAAGGTCACCTGTCAACTTAGAGTAGTGCCCAAAGATTACTTTGTGCGGCTATAAACGACCGTTAAATGAAATGATGACTTTTTGAAGTATTTTGAAAACAGAAAAAATGATAGTCAGGCCGGCTCAGCATCATCAACATTGAAAAATGTCCCGGCATGAAGTGGTTAAATCCCCTTGCGGAAGTTTTCTAGTGAACAAACACCATAAGTAAGAAATAACTTTCAAAAAAGTGAACATTGGATGTCTATCAAATCATGTTGAAATATCACTGTTTAAAGTAATCCATTGTACTTGTGGCTGTGTGGAAAGTTACACAATGTACATGTTCTAGAATTCTGGTTCATCACCAAGTACAAGTCCATGGGTACAAAAAGCCCTGGAATTCAAACAGGCTGAGCCTCAGCCAGGTGTGTGGTGTGGGGGTGGGGGAAGGGGGGAATTAGTGCAGTGGCCAAGTAACCATATAACAAGTTAGTGGTTTACATGTCCAACAGCACATGATCTGTCCATAACTATGTTCAAAAAAGTGCTGTCACTGGACTGAACTTAAACCAACAGAAAGCATCAGTTGCTTTAAGGGAAAAGTAATATTTGCCCTCATCTAAAAACAAAACAATGCAATTCAGTGATCATGAGGATTCAGTTACATTTATTTTCAAATACCACGAGACATTAACAAACATTTTTTAAGTGATACAATCACTGCTGAACTATCACAAACTATTAAAGCTCTGACCACCAGTAGGGTTTGAACAGAATACTAGTGGTTGTTAGATGTGTAACGGCTTTATGCTTTCACTATTCATCACCATACTATCATTCATACAGGCCTGCATCAGAATGTCACACCTCTGCTGCCAAATAAAATTCACTTGAGAGTGGCCAAGTGTAAAAATGGTTTCAGATAATGATTTTAAAATCACAGACAAATTTCATTTTAATTTGGACCTAATTGATAAAACTGCGAAGAGAGGAACACAAGAGATGGAAACAGCGACGAAATGTTGTAATTTTTAGAGAGAACATTTTTTACAACTATCAGAAAGACAAAGGCCACGTGTTTCTCAATTTTAAACTACAAAATATGGTTCACACAGATGCTTGTTGCTCTCCTGGAATTGTAAGCAAATCCTATCCTTGAATTTGTGCCAATGAATGTGCAATCAAAGCTACACAACCGAAGTCGGAATTCAGCTTGATTCATCAAGGCTGAGGCATAGTTTGGCATGGTGTCCTACAACTGATGTGTAATATGACTTCATCTGTCATGTTGCACTGTGCCAAATTCAAAGGTGGCTCCAAATGTCATGTTATTGTTATATTGCTGGTAAATTGAAATTTTGTTAGTATTGACTTTGACATGGCTGAAGCAAGATTTCTGATTTTTAAGATGCATTTTTGCATTGGGGAAATGTTAATTTATATACCAGGTTTTGCCCTTACCCAACGTAAATATTAATAAACATTGTATGCTCAGTGCTTGTTCAAGAGCTTGTGAAAAAAATTCCCAAGCTTATTTGGGTGGGACTCAAACCCACGACCTCCTGCTTACTCCTTTTTTGCGCAAGCTCTTGGGCAAGCACTGAGCACACAGTGTTTATTAATATTTATGTTGGGTAAGGGCAAAAACCTGTTATATAAAGATTTCTGATGCAGACCTCGATTTCAAAAGCAGTAGCAGACACATTCTAAATCTGCAATGTACCTGGGAAATGATGCATCAAGATTCGCCTGTCAGCTAAAAAAAGTTGTAAACCACGATGAATGATGCATGTACTTCATTTAACAGAAAAAGGAACAACCAACTGAAAAAAAAATGCCATGGTGTTTTACTTGCCATACTAGCCAAGACCATGTCACTTGACATTCACTTTTCTGAAACCATTACATTAACTAGCAAACACATGGTAAACTGTGAGGAAATACTACAATACAGATCAATCCTACCTATCCTACAATACAGATCAATCCACAGAACACACATACACAAAGCATATCTGTAATTTGTGTTTTTGTTTCTACGAAGAGGTGAATATAATTCAGAATTACCCAATTCAAACTCTTTGTTGTGGTGAAAATGCCATACACGTACATGTGCGGCATGTGTATATCCGATTCCTCAATACTCCTTTTGCCCACTAAACATCGCAAATGAATTAAATTCATGGGAATATGTAGAAGTAACAAGTTTTCAATCAACCAGTCATATCGTGACAGTATAATAAAAAAGCAATGCTCAGTCTGTATTGGGAGGAACATTTCCTACATTATGGGACTACATGGTGTTACAGCACAGAGATTCAGTAAGTTCCATAATGTAGAAAATGTTCCTCCAAATACACGTAAGTTGTTATGGACATGGAAGCATTGTAAAAAGGTTGCAAACAGCCACATGTAACTACTTAATTCATCTAATGAAATGCGTGAATAAATATGCCTCATTTGATACATGTACATGTAGGCGATCAGAAGATCATATCTGAAATATCAACTTATGGTATATGGGCAGATCCCAAAAGTAGTTAAGTTTTTTAGAACCAAACTCATTACCAGTACTTGTATCCCCAATGTTTCCATGCCTTCGTGAAAATACATGAAAACGTTGCTACTGAAAAATTTGGTGTTTGAATCAAAATTTACGTTATGAAGATATTAAAGGTAGTACACAACATTTGCTTTTGCTGCAATTTTTCAAAATTGGCCAATATGGGGATTTGTTATTTACTTTGCATATCATTCTATGGCCTTGGTTTTTTTTTTGAGTTAACTGTTATGAGAAAAATCAAGAAAAACACCGTTCCATTGCAACACTCACATTACTTTTCTTGCAAAAAAATCCACGGGCCACATGACAGTCCGGAGTGCCTAGATAATGCACAAGCAAGGTCGCTCTGCAAATGGCCCTTGAAAAGTGCATTTTTTTCCTGGCTTCGAGTTGTGGTCGGCAAGTATACACGCACTTCCAACTTTTTGTCTCTTCCTTCAACAATGAAATGCTATGAATCTGTCAAATAACACTTTCTCAGCCAGTAAGGTGACAGCAGTCACAGCGCACCTACATGTACACATACACACAACCACACGTTCATAGTTCATGTCACATGTATGTCAAAACCATCCGCACGCCATCAATGCACAAAATAAACACTTCACAAATCAACAGAAAGTGGTAACTACCGCTAAAATACTGGGCAAAAAGGTTACTATGATTGGAAACCAGAAGGGTAAATGTCTGGAAATTGCACATTTAGTTTAAGAAACAAGCTTTGCCATGGAGCTTGAAAAGGAGCAGCCATGTTGCACGGTACTGCTTGGTTTTGACCATACCATTATCTTAAGGGGTGATAGTCATATATTCGCATCAGGTAAACTCCTTTTTCATAAAGATGTTCAAGGTTCTAACCCATCCAAATTCTAGTCTTACAACTACCAATATCTATTTTGTCAGTTACTGATGTGTTTAGGTGGGCTTAGGTTACCGAAGGCGGGTTGGATGATTTTCCTGTTACTGTTAATATAGACTCCTCCAAAAGCAAAACAGCTTTTTTGTTACACTCTTTAACAGTTGTGATATTTAATGAATTGCATTTTCCAAGGATCTTCCATCCGGATATTCATTGGGAAAAGTTTCAAGTAGTTTTGAGGGAAAAAAAAGTCTGCAACCTCACAGTAATTTTTTGTGATGAATTAAATCACAAGAAAATGTAATTTACACTGATAATGTATTAACACACACATTTCTTCATTCTAGGCTTCGGTATCTTGTTAATCTTAAATGATCTTTGAACGGAACAGGATCAGTATGAGACATTTTTTGCTTTAACGACATGCTATGCATATTCAGCTGAAACATCGTAACCGGTTGAGGTATTACATTTTTTCATTAAACACACAATGGATACCTCTGCCGAAGTTTAGTTGTAAATGGGTAATTTCATGTTTTGAATGGCAGTTTTCACAGAAGCAAGAGGACTCCAACATTTTTTCTTTAGTGTTGCAGCAAGATGTATTCCAGAAAAGCTTACATGACATCTGTGCACAATCTTACATTTTAAAAGGCCTGCAATTATACTACCGCTAAACTGGACAATGATCTGAAAACACAACACTACACAGTTGACATCTGGAGATACATGTAAGTATGAAAGCAGGCACAATGTTCAAAATTCCGATTAAAAGCTTAATGTCCTGATGAAATCGAATGTAGACGTTAAGATGTAATCTTCATGCATGTATATAGTATATTTATGACTGGTTAAAAGATGTTTCCAATAATTTGAAGTGACAGTTGAAAATTTAGTGACGAGGCACACAAACAAAGGTACAGATTCTGAACCAGAAAACTTTTTCAAAAATCTAGTGCACCATCAGTCCTGACTAGGGTATGTGCTTAGTACCCACAGTTAGATCTACTAGAAGTGACTGAAATACACTCATTTGATATTTTCTTATTATATTGAGGGGTTGTTTGATGGAAAAAGAAAGAAAAAGTATGATTCTTACAATAGCCACTTCCAAAAACACAGGTATGTTTATGTAAAAAGGAAAAAAAAAATTAACACCAGCTTATCTAAGTTCACTGCTAAATTACTTTCAAAGAAACAAAGGCAACAGCTTCAGCTACTTTTATGTGTATGTAACATCACTTGGCCCGATACACTATATCACTTACACTCTCAACTTGTCAAAGTCTCAACGGAACTGGATTAAGAACACAAAAATCGTTACCTACGGATGCCCCAATTTAAACTAAACTGACGTCTGCTTACATATGTACGGCTGTCAATCTTGGAACTTTTAAAAAACAACACACCTACAGCAATCTAAGAAAATCTAAAAAGTTCAAATCATGGTTTGCTCTGTACATAGCCAATAAAACATTACATATTATCTATCCAAAGAAGACATGACTAAAGTCATTCAAAACCTACAGTACATGCACAATGTTTGTCGTCTTGATTTTCTTCTCAAAGTTCACTATGGCTAACAAACATAAAAAAAACCAAAACGAAAAACGCAAAAAGAAACACTAAAGCAAAGTTTTGGTTGGCATAGATTTATAAAACAGCACGAATTATGCAGTTAACAAAACTGACCCTACAACTATTATTTAAATCAAACCAATCAACATCTACAATATTTATTGATGCTTATTTCAATGCTTAAATCATAATCATTTTCTTAAACATGTCTGTTCATGGTTGAATGTTAACAGGAAAACCAACACACTCATGCAAAGCAATCTACTTCTGGGTAATCGGCAATTTTTGAGTGACACATGTACATGTATCACAACAAGTAATCTCTTACTAACCAGAATGCAGTGAACTAGTAACGACGGGGGCGCTTGGGCATGTAATCCTCATGACGATCACGTCGATCCATATCACGGCGGTCCATGGATGGTGGAGGCCTAGTTCGTATCTCTTCTAAAGGGCGAGGTCCACCAGCTGAACCCCCAGCATAAGAGCCCACCACCCTGCTGAGGCCCTCCCATTCCTCCTGGCCCTGCCTGACCACGCCCTCCCATATTTTGAGGTGGTTGGTCAAAACGTGATGGCCGCTGTATAGCGGTACAAAGTATGCCAATCCACAGTCATTGAATAAGCATGATCATGTACAGATATTAGTGTACATGGTAAATTGCAGCACAAGTGTGAATGGTAATTATGGCATACCAGTACATGTACATGAAACATTCAACACAAAGATTCCATGTTTGTATTTCATGTAAATACAATATTTGAATATTGGACAGGATCAGGAGTGATGAAGTTGAAGAAAATCCACGCACAGGGTAACAGCAACATCGAAGATTAAGTTGATTTCCATCATGCAAGGAAGCCAGGAATACCCAAGGGAGAGGAGAAATACCACATGAAGTTAATCAACAGCTCACAGGCTAACATCTAACAATGCTCAAATTGTAAATGTAGCAAGTCATAGAATCAGCATGAATGTCCCCCAAAATATGCAACACATTACAATATGATGTACCACATAAGGTGTAGCTGATATCATAAATTTTTGAGAGTTTAAAAACATGGGGAGAACTACATGCAGATTACGTTGGGTGTGATTTTTGCATGTAAGACAAAGTTTGTTTGTAATATCCATTGTGATTTCATAACATTCATCAGAACCAGTTGCTGTTTGTTGGGAATGATACTAACCGAATCAAAGATTTCTGTAATACATCAAATTACTCCACACTGTATCTAGACCTTTCACAACTGATGCACAACCTTCACATTTCATACAGCTGGCATAAGTGTTGTAGTTGAGTACTTTTCCATGAGTACCGGTAAGAGTACAGGGACATTTTTTCTTTGGAGTACGAGTACATTTTTATGAGTATGAATGTGAGTGCAGAAAAAAGTACTGGAGAACAAGTATTACAATAATGTACAAGCAAAAAGTAAGAGAATGACTGTGATTGTACCACTCTGGCAAGTAGAATGAACAATGTGCACACTGTTTTGGCTAATGGCCACTATTTTTTTGCAGAAAGTGTGTACACAAGTGGCCAAAACATACTGGTTTTGGGAAGTTTGTTTTTTTTCCTACACAGGGCTATTGGGTTATGATGACATTGTTATTTATACCATGAACCGCTATGTGAGCTAATGACCTGAATCAACTGGGCGCATAACACGCCTTCATTGAAGGCGCTGACTACGCACTTGAGTACAAGTAAATCCAAGAGAACATGTAAAAGTAAATGTACTTTGATAAGAGAACGAATACAGGGAAATTTTTTCAAAGTAGGAGAACATGTTCACGAGTACAAGTACAGAATAAAGTACCGGAGTAGGAATACGAGTACTACAATATTTGGCTTGCATACATTTTTGTCCAATGCACTACTTGCGTTTACGATTAGTCATCATGAACAGGTAGAGCTTACACTACAGCAAAACATAAACCAACCCAGCGAAATGGTAAATTAATCCCATTCTCATCATGAATCATTACCATTCCCCACCACAAGCTGGTCTAAGGGAGATTACACACCACAAATGACTTTGCAGTGGGATACATGTTCAATTCCAATATCGTTATAAAGTATCATGGTTGACTATTGTGCTGTTTACTCAAAGGCATGTTGCCAGCAGTCCAAATTGAATTATTTTTATCCTTACTTAAGAGTTTACGGTTTCTTTTATGTGAACGATAAATGTTTTAGCATATCGAAAAGCTAGAACTTCCATGACTTCCTAGATAAGACGTGGTGGGGGGAATGTTGTACTTGTATTACTCTGTTGATTTGCAGTGAGGAAACTGTAATTTTCACTCCTCAGGATGACCAGAGCACACTGGTCGAAACGTTGTATACTCACTCAACAGTACTCATCAGAACCATACCTCTCCCAATAAGAGATTTATCCCCATGGTGTTACCCGCAAGTCCCTCTCCTTAGTCTATCTCCACCATGCAAAGCTTCAAAGTCTTGCCTCATTTTTCATGATACATAACAGAGTGCGAAATTAGACCAAAAAAGTGCTTGGACAAAATGTTGTAATACAATCAATTTTGCTCTGCCATTACCAGCTTTTGATCAGCCATATTACATATATATACAAGGTTGAGTTGTAACGTGCTGTGTTTGGGGTCGAAATTCACTTTTCTTCCTCTGGTCCTACCAGAACCACACAGCAGCTGCATAGAGCAATCCTTGTTCGGGCGCAGGCCATGTCATAAATTTGCTTGCTCGAATTGGATCATGGAGCTATCAAACACAAGGGGTTGGCACGAAGTCCTACAGACTGTAATCCGATTAACTGCTTCGGTCGGCTCCACGGACAAGGCGCGGTTACCAGCCCGAGTGTTGAAGACCGTAAATGTTCTTTGTACACAGTGATCCCCACCACCAGGTAGCTGGTAACCCACATACCGTTTTTCGCTGCGGCATACTGGAGTAAATAAATGGTGGAAAAGATGCACAAAGAAGATGCGCAGTTCTCTTCAGTAGCCGTCAGGAGTCAGCGAGTGATCTTCACAGATGTGCTTGAAAATTCTAAATCAGCGGTGGTTATTTGGCAAAAGTCAGACATTTTTGAAGTCAGTTATGACATATTGCGTTTCCGGCGGTAGAGAACAAATACCCTAAATATGAACTGCAATATTTATATCTTAAGTCGCAATCCTAGTGGTTCCATCGGTTAAGAGAAGGTGGAAACAAATCTTCCCATGTTTTTGTGCTTTTATTTTTCGCTGGACCAGCTACATTCTCTCAGTTTTCTTGGGGAGTTTTTGTATTAGTAATTCTGTTTATTGTTTAGAGAGACATTTTTGGGGATGTAAAGAGGTAACCAAACTTTCATTGTCATTGGAATATTCCGTCTCAAGGCGGCCATGTTGAACATGTGGAAGTGTTACGGACACGCATGCGAGGTACCTTATAGCCTGGCGGTGGCCATCATTGACCCTTTTGATCTCTGTATGTGCTGACTCCATGTGTTTAATAGCTCCATGATTGGATCAACACTTGCCAAAGATTTCTCAGAATCCATGATTATTGTTATTTAACTAAGGCCTACTGCATACATGCAGTCTTTATTAGGCCAAAAAAATGGTGTAGTTGTGCTGTGCATGCGCACCTCTCAAAAACTGGGTCGATAGGTCGGAACTTTTTTTAGGGCAATTTTGTGCTGATTGAATGGCATCAGTGGTGGCGAAAGCCTACGAAAGTATCTCAGAAATTGATTACCACCTGTTTTAATGTCTATGTAAAAATTTCTCCAAACGGCAATTCACAAGAAATTTATGGACAATTTACACAATCATGACGGTAAACTGGCCAACAATGTCCATGTGTCGGGGTCGCGTGGTAAGCATGCGTGATACATCCAGACCAGCGGGTGCTAAACCTTGTGCCATGAGCAGAACAACCTCAAATTACACTCATGATCACAGAAAATACTAACATAAATAAGAGACCAAGTTCTGTCAATTAACTTGCAGAAAACCTCTTGCAACATAACATCGATGTCTTTCCGGCCTGCAGCCTTTTACATTTGGGAACCAGAGCAGCTTCGTTTAATGCATCAAGTTTCGTGCATGTGTTTTCCCCACTGTGACAGTGCCAAGTATTATGGGCGATTTCATGTCTGTAAAAGTAAAATAGACATGTGTGGCGCTATGTGTAGGTGACATGGGCTGGTGATGAGCAATCAGCCCTGATGAATACCTTGGGCATAATTAACGTAATTCTAACACAAAACTAATAATAAATTGGATGCCATAATCCCATATATTGTGTTGACATTTTAAGAGCTATTATTGATATGTTGGTCGGACCATTAGTCTGAGCATCTTTGATTTTGTTCAGAAAAACACAATAAGTGCCCGGCAAATGTCCGACCGTAATTTCAGGCTCTGCATAACCATCTGTTCACTGAAATATCTTGAAAAGGAATTTCCGTCAGAATTCCAACTTGCACTTAGATGCTTAAATGGCTTATAGAAAACCACAGGAGCTGCAATTCAAAGTGTCTCCATGATAAGTCACTCAGAACATGTGGTTTCAAAAGTGTTACTCTAAAAGATAAACTCTTCAACTGATAAGTTGTTGAATCGAAATAATTTGTCTGATCTCTTAATTTGAAATGTGTACTAATGAATGATCATTTGGGCTCTGATGAGGATCGGGACTCATTTTTAATGTGCAATCTAACTACAAACCTGTAATTAATTCTGTCACGTGTTCCATGACGGGTCAAAATTTCCATGCTGCGTGTGCGCACCCATTTGGCCCCCATGCTAACAACAAAAGTTCCAAAATAATAAGATGTCTGGGCCATTCTGCCAAATTTGGATCGCACAAAACTACCTAAATAGTTTGACAGAGACTGCTAATTTCATCAAATTTCTCTCAGCAGGTACATGATTTGCAGATCATGTATTCATTTTCCATTTCAAAATTTATGAACAGAAGTTGAGTGGCAAGGCTGTCAACACGTTCAAATTTACATGAAGCCTAACATGAGAATTTAGTATGAGTGTGATGCACTGACCTCGAATATAGTACCGTTCGTGATTGGGCAGTCACATCTAGCAAAACATACGTCATACAAGCACAAACTCATTGGCAGGCGTGTCAGTCTCTTACACAAAATCCTTTGTGATATGAGTAATTCAGGGTGAATGAATTTTCTGAGACAATTGGATTTTTGATCTGCATCACTTACAATTTTGAAAGCCACAAATGGATTCCACTGATTGCATATTAATTCTCGTATATGAAATCTACCACAGACGTGACTCAATGGTATAGTACTTGATTATGCCACAAATTATTGTAAAAAGCTTATGCTGAATACAGTTTGCACATATAGGAGTTTTAACAATCTTTGTAGGCAGCACTCCAGCAATTTACAAACTGATTGTGTGGATGCAATTAATAAATATTAAACAGTTCCTTTCCAAATAATTTTTTGAACATTTTAGTCAATTATATTACTCATCTTCAACAGCACGTGACAAGCTACATGTACATGTACACATCCCCTGTTGAGTTTAGTGATTCCATTAAGTCACATACAAATATGTTACATGTACGCGGATGCACAATCTGAATGCATGCATAATCCGAAAATAGACATAAAGAAGACAGGGTCTGGGTGAAGCAAAAAGAATACTTGACAACAACTGATACTGCAATCATGAAGCATATATATGTGGTGCAAGGTCCGGGGCCCACTTCAGGGCCCGGAAAATTTTGAAATGTAGATGCTTTGTGGTACAACCACTGGCCTTTTTTTTTTAATATGCAATTTATGCATATTTCGAATGTAACTGTTTTCTTCCTTAAGGCTAAAATAAACAAGCAATATCTTTCCAAAATTGTAAGAATCGAGGTTTTAGTGCGAGTTGGCCCCTTTCCACCTGATTTGACCAAGTTTTTCACATTTCATTTCTTCGATTCAAAGAATGCATGCTCCAGGCTTTTGGATTTGCAGGGCCCAGATTGTGTCACAGAACGTTAATTGCAGTGACATGTACTCCATCCACGTCCATTTCCATGGATTTGTTACTTGAAGATCAGTCTTGTCAAACTGATTGTATCTGAGTCAGAGCCTCTTTGGACAATTATGCACTTGCGTTGCACTGACATTTTAATGAGTTTATGTTTAAAAAATATCGGAAATTTCGTACAAAACGATGCCCATAAAGCATGTAAAATCTGCACTTGAAAAAGGAAGAAAAACAAGGAAAATCTAGCTGGTTTGAAGCAAAAAGGGCGGAAAATGAAATTTGGCATACTCAACGAAAAGCAGAAATCAGCTAACAATTGGAGATTTCACACCTAAAATATATATTCAGTTTTCCACAATTGTTTCTTTTTAAAAAGGGAGACTTGCAAATAAATTTATATTCATCACACTTTAAATGCAGAAGTCTTTGACTGCCGAGTATGAAATAAGTACTTGGAATCACACACAGTGAGTAATGCACTGTCCTGTGAATTTTCTGTGGATTTTTTGGCCCCTGTGATTTTTCACAATCTCACACGTCAACGAGCGAAGTGGAAATCTGGCCAATATTCCTTTACTGGAGAATTTCTGAGAACAGTATTTATACAAGAAGTTTACACTTTAGCTTTCAAATCAGAACCTGTCTTAGAAAGAAGCACTGGAAACAAATTAAAAAAGGTATATTTTCATTTCAAGCAATCCGTAACAGGAAAATGACTAATACACAAATCAGGTCTGGCATGTACCTGTCTGTGCATGGCATAGCTGGCACAAGGCGGTTGTGGCTGAAGGGGAAAATGAAAGACAGCTGGTTGTTGTTAGGGAAAAATTGACAAATCCCCTCTCACCACAAGAACAGGATTTGTGGTAATAAACAGCCATTTGGACTGCCAGAGAAAATTATTTGTTAAAAGGTTTGAAAAATGATAGCTGCAAAGTTTATGAACATATCCTTAATACAGAGTGTTTGCTAATAAGATAAAGGAACCATTCAACATTAGCGTGTAATGGACGCTACGATAACTGGAGGATTACCAGTATCCATTGATAACTCATTTTTGTAAAATGTCAACTGTTGGCAGCAGGCTTGGGCAACACTCCTGGTTCCAAGAGGAACCACAGTTCCAAAGAGAAATTGGAATCAGCAGCTCTGCTTTTGTGAAGGACCAGGTACCCATCAGCGGCAGTTCCACCTTCAAATAGCCAACTCCAAACATCAAATATGAATCCAACTCACCGCTCAGGCAAGCCTACTGTGCCTGTGAGTGACAACTCTAACGTCAAATCTGAGTCTCCACTCAGGCTGACCTACCACGCTGGCATGTCGTAACAACTAAATGTACTATACATGTACAAACATGTACAATGCCTGAGTGTGAAAAGGTGTACATATTTGAACGATGGTCAGCATCGCACTGCAGTTTCCGTTAACTTGCCTCCAAGTTGAGTAGTAGGGCATTCAGAACAGGGTCAAGAATGGTTTTGTTTGGCCACTTCATGATCTCTTTGGCCTAAGATGGAATTTAAGGGTGTGGCTACAAGGCAGCTGGCATGCAGAATATTGTACTGAATATACATGAGCACAATTGAATGCAGGGAGGATTTGGCAGTGTTATGCACAAGGAATGCAGTAAATTGCATGTTCGCCATTGATCTTCAGTGAATTCTTACCACATCCTCACATATTCATCGCGCAAGGCCACAATGCATACCGTCTGCTGATTTTAGATGTCAACAGTGCACCGACTGCCAAGAGGACCCCATTTGCAAGTAAAGAGGCAGCAGGCTGTCTGATATTTGACTCTGAATAATGTTGACCTCAACATTGCTCAGCCACAATTGCCAGTTTTGCCAATTGCCAATACCTGTAACATACCTGTAACATTCAGTCAGTGATTAAATTTATTTGTGTTGCCTGATTAATGAATTTGATCAGGATGTGTGTAATGATCCATTCATCAGTGTTGCTTCAGTCCAATGAGTCTATTTATTCCCATTTTTTTTTGGAGTTTATCTCGATTGTTTCATTATTAGCCTTTGAATTTCAGTGCAATATTTTACCATGTTTTTGTGTACAAGCTGGAGAGTTTTTTGAAGTTTTGTCTTTGATGAAAAAGAACATAAGTAATTGATTGTTGCCCACACAGCACACATGTTGAGTGTACATTTGTTTTTGCCTAACAACTAAAGATAGATCATCTGCCACATTGAATACTGTATGCCCCTGCCAATATGCTTCAGGTTTTCAGTAACAATAGAGCTGTCTATTGCATACTTTTAACTCAGCGCACGAATCAGTCTATTACCGGTATCATGGGCAACATGTACCACTCTGTGGTTATGCACGCAAACTGAGATCCTCTAAGCCATGTAACGCATGTAGCGTTGTCAACGAAATGGATCGGACCCTATGAGCAAGCTGGTCCAGTGAGGGTTCCAGTTCTCAACTTCTCACTTGATAGGCGATATCGTAGAGCCGGTGCCATGTATGGACCCAGGCAATGGTACCGCTTACAAGATAATGTACATGTGGTCTTTCCAGAGTTTATATTTACACGTACATATATGATGAGCCCACTGCGGACAAATGCCTTGTGCCAACTTGAAGCTTATACATGGTCATTCACGATACGTTGGCAAACGCTCAATAAGTAAACGGGATCCAGTCCATACATTAAGTGCATGGCGTGATCACGATTACATTTGTACATGGGTAAAGTTACATGTACTTAGGCCATGGCAAATCGCTTATTGTTCTGATTGGATACACATGGATGTTGAATGGTAAGGAGGAAGCAGTGCTGAGTTGTACTTAGAGGTTGCAGATTTATTCCAACCACGACTGGTCTATGAAGAGGCGAAAATCAAATAAAAAATGCCCACTGTGGATAATCTTAAGCCCACAAAAGACCAAAAGCAGGTCCGTTGTGCTGTTCATAAGTGCCGCCGGCATGATGGGGCAACAGATTTTTCATGTGTTTAATTAAACCTTTTGTTTTTCTTTATATCCTTGGGAGCTGGTTCTAACTCGGGATCATGGCTCTTAATTGGAGTCGGAACCAGCTCTGAGCATTCTGGAGCTGCCCAAGCCTAGTTGGCAATATTGAACATACATGTACATACCGGTATACAGTCGAGCACGCTTAATAGGAGCTTGAAGGGACTCCCAAAAAAACCTTGTCTTACGGTGAACCTCATGTTATACGCGTTGACATTTATTCCATTCATAAATGGAGACATTGCATGGGCCAATCATAATCGTGCACCATGCAAGCATTGTTATACACTACGGCAATGTACATGTACTGCAGGCCTACAAGTAGTGTAAATTACAGTATATCAGTATCCGATGTACAGCCTTTAACTTGTTAATAAATTTCAAATCATATTAATATGATTTGAACGAATAAAACAATGCTTTCGAACACGCCTACTTGTTTGACGAAATAGCAGAGTACAGAGGTTTAAGTGGCTGGCAGCCCTGCGCCACGTTTTGACCTCAAAATTAACGATCATAAAACTTGCAGAGGTGAGTTTGGTATTATTCTAAAGCATAATGTTTCAAGAGTCCGAAAACCCTTAAACTGTTCCTAAATATCCCAGAACAGTCAGGAGCACCAAAAATGCAGAGGTACTCATCAAAAGTTTGCGTTTAACAACACGTGTCAGGATGCCATTTAAACAAATTCTACAAATTTTAACTGGCGAAAATGTGACTTATTTTTTGGTAAATTTTTTAATTTGTAAGTCACCAATCCATTTTGGTCCATCACTACCATCAAACGAATTTCCTGTCCGCTTTTCTACGGGTACTACCGAA
Source organism: Acanthaster planci (assembly GCF_054643075.1). Classification (NCBI taxonomy): domain Eukaryota; kingdom Metazoa; phylum Echinodermata; class Asteroidea; order Valvatida; family Acanthasteridae; genus Acanthaster; species Acanthaster planci. The sequence continues at coordinate 8,917,753 of NC_141791.1, forward strand.
ACCTAGTAGAAACTTGTGAAGTCTTGACACATTTGACACCGTGAATCGCTGCAAATAAAATTTTGTGAAGCGGTCCATTAATGTGTACCCAGCACGCTGACTGTATATGAAAACGCCGAAGACTTCATTATAATATTTTTCAGGGGTGTGAGTGGCCACTTACAATTAAAGCTGACAAAATGCTAAAATAAAAGTTCCAATACTTTTGTTCAGACCAGGTGTACAAAAAGGCTAAAATTCAGAGTTAACATCTAAATGAAAAAGCTAACTCAGCTAAAAAGCTGCTCACATCCCTGATTTTTATATTAATCCTAATCCTACATAATACTACAAATTACTAGTTGTAGTAAAATGTAGTATTCAGCCCTGCTGCTTGTAAGAGGACATGACCTTATTGTTCTCTGAAGCCATTAAAATATGATAGATATGACAAATGTACCATATCGTGCTTTGGCTTGATGAATGTGTGGCTTTATTGTTCTCTGTACGAGTAACAATGGAAGTAACCAAGCAAGAAGTAGTAATTCAAAGTGCTAGGTCCTTCAGGCTCAGACGACTTCTTAATTTTGTAGTACTGAGTAGTGTAAGCCAAACAATACGCTTGGCGGTTACGGTTAAAACATTGTAGATTATTACGATCAGTCTCAAACACACCAGGGCTACAGCTTCTGACAAAGTGTAACATGAACCCATGGTTGTATCACTAGTGCATTACACATGTGCATTAACTAGCACAATGCACATGTACATGAGTGAACTTGCAGATACTTTCTGCTTTTTTCTTTTTTAAAAACAAATATCGCTGTGCCACAGCAACATGTGCATGTACTTACCGTTTGAATAGGCTGTCCTTGTCCAGGACCCATCCTGCCAACATTTGAATTGCCACCAGCGAGTCCTTGCAGAGATTGCAGGGCCTGCATGTTTGGATTAGCAAGGAGTCCTTGGTTTCCTGGTCCACCCATACCACCAGCTTGATTCATCTGGCCTTGATGTCCACTACTGCCACGCATTTGTAAGCCCTAACAATGTAACAATGTATAAAAAATACAATCAACCACCGAGGAATAGACATAGTTCAATAGGCAATTAACATTGAGACAAAAAGCATGTGATATACAGGCTTCAACCTTAAGCTTCAGAGGATCAAGGCCACTTGGCCTTGAATGCTCCCAAAAATCAAAGGACACCAAGGCCAACTGGAAGGGCACCAAGGCCACTTTGAAATTTTTACTTATCATGCTTGGTGTTGTGTCTTTTTACTTTTCATGATGCCATAAAGGCAACACTGTATTTCAAAAATTAGTTACATGTAATTACTCACAAACAATGCAATTCAAACAAGTTGGTCACTGGGTCACAAACATTTATCCAATAAAAGCCCACTGTCATGCCCAGCACCCGTGTGAATGCCAGTAAAATAGCAAGGAAAAAATAGATTGGGTCGTATTCCCATCCACAAACCCCCCAAAATTGTGCAATGTACAGAATCCAATCAGTGTAGAACGTTTAATTCTGTGTCGGTACTTGTAACCAGTCTATGTATAAAAGTAGTCTGGTGCCACGTTTATAGAGTCACAAAACTAAACGACGTTGATATGGTTGCCATACAGTACCATGTTGTCTACAGAGCGACGCAAAAACCAGTCCATAAAAAAAAATAGTGCTCAGTGCGACTGGCCAGTTGTTGACAAAAATGCTAGTACTAAGGGTAACTTGAAAGTTGAATACAGCTTTAAATACACGAAGGCCTACTGATCATTGAAGAGGGGCACGTCAGCCACGTGGCCTAAAGGAACGCACCATTTTTAAAGGGCCTCATGGCAACTCACTGGGGCATTACAGCAGTGGCCGCTGGTGGCCGCTGTAAAGAACCCTGGATATACACAGATGTTATCTACACAAGACAACTTGATTATCAGAGAACAGATTTTCATCTCTACAACATTTCAAATAAGTCAACAGGTGGCACAGTATAATGCCACCATTAAAACACGTGCATTGCAGGAGTCAATTGGTGGAACAATTATCAGTTGCCGACGCACCTGTTCCTGGTTGTAGCCTGCATGAAGATTTTCGGCCAATACTTCCAACGCAAGAAATCAAGTTAAACATAAATCACACCCAAACTATGAGCAATTTCTTCAGTGCACAATCTCATTTCCTTCTACATTTCACCTATCAGGAAGTTTGGAATGGAAATCGAATCACAAAATGTAGTAAGTTTCCCATCAGCTTTCCCTGAGTCACTGCTCACTGAGTCACATTGGTTCCCACTGCTAAACAGAATTATTACAGACGTGCCAGGAACCATTAAAACTGGAATTGATATGGTACAATTGGCAATCATTGAAAATGATCAGAAATAGAAAACTTTGTAACAAAAATTTCTGCAAGTTAAGTTTGGTTTTGATTTCTTTAATGGAAAGCATCCTTGCAGTTGTAGCAGTAACAAAAAATTGTCCACATCAGTCATCTGTATGATGTACATTTACCTCATATGCGGCTGGTCTACATGGCTACCCATTCACAGATGCATGTACATGTACCTCATATGCGGCTACCCATTCACTGATGCATGTACATGTACCCACAAATTGATACAGACCATGCCACATGCTGCCTATTGCTCCTTGATTCCCTTAACTTTTGAGTCACTACCATTAGTACAAAATACATTTCATGAACTTAAAGAACTGTCAATTGTTCGGTAAATTCAGGAGCCAAGGGGTACGTTCAGTATACCCCATTGCCTATTGCTCCTTGATTCCCTTAACCTTTGAGTCACTACCATTAGTACAAAATACATTTCATGAACTTAAAGAACTGTCAATTGTTCGGTAAATTCAGGAGCCAAGGGGTACGTTCAGTATACCCCATTATTTGGTATAGCAGTGTTCACTGCAGGAGCATTATACTGTACTCATTAAATAAATTATATCTTTAACACTACCCCCCCCCAAAAAACATAACTTTCTCAACTTTCTCGAAGTTACTGCATTAAAAAATCTTTTGCATGAAAGTCATGAACAGCACTTCATCACAGCTCTCCGTCCCATAATGTCTCAATGGGGGATATGCTGCATGTAATTTACATGTAATCCCCGGAACCTTCTCAACATCAGATGAGAAGATTAAAAGGGAGAAACAAGATCTCAGTAGCTACTGTTGCCAAACTCCCCTATGCTCCCACCGTGCGGCCCCTACATATTCAAAAATTAAATCCAAGCTGTCTTGAAAATCATGGCTCTTTAACCATAACCTGTGGAATATCTGGTCTTCTGTTCAATGTCATAAAGCAAAAAATACTCATCCTTCCCAAAACAAGCTTCAGAAAATGCCATGAACGATAGCGATGTTCCTTAAACAGTAACTTTTCTTGCTAAGGAATCTACCACTTCATCAAGGTATCTAGCCAAGAGTAGTAAGTCAGCCCTTCAATTTCTTTGCTTTTTAGAAGACTTCTCTAAATGGCTACCTTTATGCAAGTAATGCCCAGAACAAATACTGATGTCACTTCAAGCAAAATTCAGCTAACAAATGTTATTATTATTAGTGTTGTCTTGGAAGTCCACTTGCACATGGAGGTGAGTGGTGATGATCGCCAAATGTTACTGGACAAGATTTTGATGACAAACCATCATCTCTACAGCAACTGATCACCGGTTAACAGTCATTATATGCTATTATTCAACAAGTAGAACATGTAACAAAGTATATGATCAAAAGGAAACTCGCTGGTCATTTTACACAGAACATCATTTTCCAAGAAGGGTTTGCGCAGGGGAGATGTAAATTAATTTTGGATTTTTGACCGGCAAAATACAAAAATACAATACACGTTGGGCAGGGCAAAAATCCAAAATTAATTAACAGAACATCTTGAAAACAAAATGAAAAAGAGATTGAAAAAGACATGGAACTGACAAATGGAATGGACTCAAAAAAGGTTAGACAGGTGCAACATGAATGTACATGTAGATACTGTATATCATGCAAGGCACCACTCATACTTTTCAGGAATGACAGGTGCTCATAACACCACAGCATACAGATATCTACAAGAACAAAATAATTCAGCTTCCACATACTGGCCAAATCCACCACTATAAAAGAGTGTTCATTTGAATTGCTTCATATATTACTCAACAGCCCCCTGCAATTTGTTCTCCAAGCTGGAAACAGCACTTTTAAAGGAATCTAATATTTAGGAAGAATAGAAAACAGAATGACGGGAAGAAAATGTAAAAAGAGCAGCAAATTTCCGGCTGGGAAAATCTGTCCAAACTGCATCAGGATATACATGCTAGCAACTTTTAAAACAATGACACGGTGGAGGAGAAATTTATTCTAACTGGTTTTAACAGCATACAGTTCAGTCCATCACACAGCACATCCAACAGTATGTCACAGTCACATTTGGGAGTACACATCATCTTGCCCCCTTCCTTATATACCCAGCAAGATATGAGACGGAAAAGTACCCCTTTTTTATGTCCAAACCACCTAGATACTCTAGACTACTGTTACCTGACACATCTCCACCCCCTCCCCCAAAAATGTCTGAAAAAAATTCTTGGAACACAAAAGGGGAAATGGTTTCTTCAAATGGTTTTGTCATGTAGCTCAAATCCACATTATATTGCCAACACACTGTTTGATGCAACTGCTTCGAAGTCTCTATGTTTTTCACACAAAAGAAATTTGAAGCAAACTTTAACAGGTGACAGATATGAAGATTACGTTCCCAAAATTTATGATTTACTATTAAGAAGATGCATTTACATGTACTTTGATCCATACAAAAAGGATCATTGATGTGAAAATAAAAAATGCTTTTCCTATTGTCTTCATATTCCATTTCATTTTATATTTCATTTGTATGAATTCTCATTCCTAAGAAAATTCTTCACATTGAAATACATGTAACTACAGTACATGTACATGTAATTTCGTAACAGCTGTAACTGTGCAAAGAGATTAATGTGTGAAGCATTCAGAAGAAAGCATACCAATTAGCTTTAACCATTTGCTGCAGGGGGATTTTTCTTGAGCAAGACAAGATGCCGGGTCCTTTTCAATATTTTCCATTTTCAAAATTCTTCAAAAATTCATCATTTCAGTTAATGGTCGTTTATACCAAAATGATGGACTCTTTGGCCACTACTCTAAAGCTGACAGGTAAAACTCATTGACTCCAGGTGGTAATCCGCTCGCTCTAAATGCCTCAAACCGTGATATACTGTTTCAAAACAGGGCTGGATTATCTCCACTATTGAGAGCAAACAAATCATGGCAATGCCCAGTAGCTCAGTTTTTTGTGCTGAGCACAGTCTTTTGTTATAAGGCCCAACTCTTTTGTCCCAGTTCCAGGCTCCCTGGCTCTGCATATAAAGCGTATGTACTCGAAAACAGGTCGCCCGGCAGGGAGTGGTTAACAACAAGCCCTCCCCTTTGAACAGTGCCACTCACAACATTTCAATGTGGAATGAACACCATGTGTAACTGTTAACATACTAAGGTCATACATCAAGTCTTTGCATACAAAACATTTTCTTTGGGTCCTTGCATGTAAGGAAACATTGTGAATCAAATGTGGCCACTGAATTGCCTGACACCGACCAACATACAAATTAATGGCATAATACTTAATGTATGAGCAAAATAAGCAAGTGGAGCAAAGGATATGAATAAATTATTATTCACAAATACTTTAGAGAGTATCCCTATTAAACGTGCAACATGACAATGTATTAATATTTGATAATGGCGAGTGCAATTTGATAGAGCCCGCTTTGTAATAAACCGTGCTGGCACCTGGATAAAACAGTATAATCTTTTGGGTGGGTGAAGAGTCTTTGTATGCTACCACAAGCACAACTCGCCACGCACACGAAATGTCCAGATAAGGAGATTCTTCCGGACTACTTGCACAAGGAATATATCACAAACTGGAGGGAGGTGTTTGCGAAAATGACAGTAAAAATCTGGAATAAAATCTTTTATCGTATATTAACTTCTTTTGACTCTCTGATTTAAAAGGTATGAATGAATGGGAATAAGTATATACTTGGTCGGTCTTAGTATAAGACTGGCCAAGCACATATTTACTCCCTTAGCATCAGACAACATGTGATCGAACAGCAGAACTGACTACCTTGGAAAATGTGCTACAGCTAGAGATTATTGGAAAAGAGTTTTATGTTGAGTCAAACAAGTCTCATTCTTTTACCTTACATCTTTTTAAGAAGTAAATAAAATAAAACCCTTTCCAAAAGTTTGAAACCTACTTGAAACCTACCAACCTACCAACAAACCTATCCTCATTAAATGAAGCACTATGAATTGAATAGGCAAACCATAGGCATCTAGTGTGGAATATTTGGGGTTCTTTTCCAAATTGATCGTTCACCAACTCCATAAGGTTCACACAAAGTTTAATCCCAAGTTACCAGCCAGGATCTAACAAACAAGACTTATTTGCGTAATATAATGATGCGCCTTTTATGCTAATTTTTTCCAACCAACTACACATGTACAGAGTTTGCAAGATGCACAGAGTATGCATTCAAAAACCCTGCGCTACCCTACAGCTAGTGGGCATTGGCTATTCATCGGCAGCATTTTTACAATGTGATCACCATGTACATTTATTTATAACATCTCTCTCCATCAGTAAATTACCTTTAATCTCGACATTCTACATGTATAATCTGTTCACAAATAGGTTATTTCTGGCCAGCTTATTTTTCATTGTCAAAACTCATCAAACTGACAGTGCCACCTTGTAATTTTCTGACAATATTGGAACACCGAAAGACTTGAGCTAAGAAAAATTGTATAGAGGAGAATGTTTATAAATTATTTTGCATGCACAATGTACTTGTTTGTCTCGTGATCTTATCAAATTTTCACTTTCACTGATGGGGGGCTTCATGACAACTGGTACGGGCTGCACAAAGTTTTTGTGTCATGTATTCTCACGCAGTTTTGTATTGTTCTGTACAGGTTTTTAAACAATTTTTGGGCAGAAATTCATCGTAATGTTAGTGCAACACAAATGTACAATTTTCCATAGAGGTTCTGATTTGGATAGAGTCATTTACAAGACCGCACCTAAAATTGCAAATCCATGGAAATGGTTGTGGATGGAATACACCATGGACGGGTGGACAGTAAGGCAATACAGTCCGTGCCCGGAAAATCCAAAATCCTGAACATGCGGATTGAAATTTTGAAAATGGAGCCAGACTGGGTGGGAAAAGTGCCAACTCACTCTACAAACCTTGACATTTACAATTTTGGTAAACCTATTATTAGTTCATTTTAACCTTCAGGAATTTCAGACCAATATGTAACAATAAGAAGAAACAGTTAAATTAAAATGTGCATTGCCTAAACTGCAAGGGAAAAAAGACAAATAGTTGCAATAAGAGGTTGTAAAATGCATTACAAAGCCTCTATATTTCAAGATGTGGGCATCCTTAAAGAGGAAAGGATATCAGCCTACATGTAAGTACATGTAACTAAGTGCATGAAGGCAACACACTAATTCTGCACTCCTGCGTGCATTTTAATTCTTATTTCTTGCATCAAATACGGTACCGGTAGGTGAAAAGATTTTCCCATGCACAAAGAAAAACATGTCATAAAAAGTAATTTTAAGCCAGGGTTACAGGTCTCACGTGATCTGAAAAGGAAATCTCTCTGAAAGCATTGACGCGCATGTACGAATGTATGTATAATGTATGCATGGGTGTGTGTACATGTGCATGGTTGGCTTGCGAGTGCATATAACCAACATCCTGTGCAAAAACAGCCAGCACTGAAAAGTTCCCAGTTAAAACCCTGGTGCAGCGTACATGGAGACTGAAATCTCATATGATTATTTTCGTGTAAATGGTTCCCTCTGTAATGATGAAATAAAATTGGCTATTGATAACCCAGCGATGGGACCATGCCCTTGATGCTGGTCCCAAATGATCAGCTACATAGTCCAAACCATCCATCATTCGGGAGGTGTTAGTCGAACTACAGTTAACTATACATGTAGTTGTCACTTAAACTTGCCCTCTATTTTCCAGTTGGTCTATCACTGAACCTATAGCATAACTCAGGACTGGGCATCAATTCATCTCAGTTCTCACACACTGTTTTACTGTCCAGTTCCCATGCTTCTTCCTTGGCAAAGCTCTAAGCCCAGGCTGTTGACAAGTTGTTTAAACAGCAAACTGAGGAGCTGATGGGCACCAGTTTTAACCCTTAAAATTTGTGCTTCCCCAGTGAAAAAAGTGCCTCACTAGTTTAAAAATATCTTCAAGGATGAAATGAACACCATGAAACAGGTTTTGTAACATAATTTTCAACCTGTTCTATGGCTTTGTAAAGGCCCAGTAAGCTACTGAGTACTAATGACACATTGAGTGTTCTGCAGGTGGGGCTTTGCATTTTCATCAATTGCTGTTTTGATAGTATTGGGACATTTGGCAACAGCAAATACCTGATGAGCGCTTAATACAGAGACTCCCAAATGTTCTTAACCACTTCATGCCGGGGCATTTTTCAATGTTGATGATGCTGGGCCGGCATGACTATCGTTTTTTTCGTTTTCAAAATCCTTAAAAAATTCATCATTTTATTTATCGGTCGTTTATAGCCACACAAAGTAATCTTTGGGCACTACTCTAAGTTGACAGGTGACCTTCATTGACGCCCGAATATTTCAGCCAGGCCTGCAGCCTTGTAAACAGAGCCCAGATTGTGCGGTGTTATACAACTGTCTTTTGTTCACGAACCTGGCTTAGTGCACTGCTGACCTCTTTTCAATAGGGGCCAGATTAGCATGCAGCGGTGCTGTGTGGCTCATCTCTGCGGTGGTGGCACGCTTTTGTCCCTGGTGGTAATCCGCTGGCTCTCCACTCGCCCTGGTATACGGTTTCAAAACAAGGCTGGATTATCACCACTTTTGAGAGTGAAAAATGTCGGTAATGCCCAGCAGCCTGGTCTTTTGTTTGCAGTACGTTTTTTTGCTACAGGGCCCTGTTTCCTTTGTCCGAGTTTGGAGACCCCGGCCATGCATATAAACCATATGTCTCAGATTCCGAAGTCTCCGGCAGGAAGTGGTTAATACTGTGCATGTCATGGCAAGTACCATTTTGCTACGTTTAGGCTACCTAAGGTAAACATGTCCAGTACAAAACTACTGAAATTCCCCACAAAAATGTCCTCTATCCAGTCAATCCAATATTAAGTAGCTTCCATATATGCTGCAGGGGTGAGATTGACCAATGATAATAGCTGAAAACAGCTGAAAATGGCATCAAGAAGCTTCATGGTGAAAATCTCCTATACCTCTGTGCACAGCCAGAGGAAAAAAGGTGAAACCCAAAACAACAAAAGCTGAAATCAGCTAAAAAGCTGAGAAATCTCACCCGTGTCGTTACATGTTCACTTTATGTCATTTTCCGTGTGAAGAATTTACACATGAATTAGGCTTCTGGCACTGCCCCTGATGGCTCTGATTGCTGTTTGTATCATCAGCTATTTATAAGTATTACTCAATAAGTGAAATAAAATGCATCATGCTATGGATCACCAAAAGCCTTTGATGAGCTGTATTTTGCAATGAAAGCAATATGTGAATCCCTTTTGTTTCTTCTTGTCAATCTCCTTTTGATTGTAAAAATTTATAACACATTTGTTCATGTATATAAAAACAGGACAACTAAAGCAAATCCAAATGTCATCACATACACATAAAGTATTAATTGAGTGATCTGTTTAGTAATGTGGGTAGGGTATAACACCAGTCATCACAGTATCACATGCATCATCCCTGCCATTGTTATCTGTATTTTCAAAATTCACCGAATGCAGAAAACAAACCAGCAACACCTTCGGAATTTATTTTTAGGGCAATTCTAAGTGAACAAATCACCTCTGGAGGATGCTCCAGTTTATGCATAATGCAGAAGGTGCAAACTTCCCCATTTTGCATAATGATGCGTGTCTGCCCGTGTTAGTTGTACTCTGCTTGCATAACATGGAGTTTGTGAACAAGAGATGTTCTCGTGTTCCCAGAATGAATAAGTATTGTATTTCATTGGACAGCCAGGGGCTGACAATTAAAAAAGAGGGAGTGATTGCATGGTTCATAGGTAAGTCCTGAATTATACTTAACAGCTGTTTCAAGCCCATGTTTATATTTTGAAATATATGAGGAAGTTATCAGCACTGGCCTCCATAGATTGGCATAATATGAATAAATGCGGATGCGTTCGTCCATGAACTGGTTGGCCCATTTACTCAAACATTCAGAGAGTACCTGAATTTTTTTTTCAAAAGAACTGCTAAGGTGACCTTCAAAAGGCCAAAAGACTGTTGCTACAATGGAGGCATAAATGTGACGTTATTTTTATGTACTTTACAAATGCAAATGCAAGCAAAAAAATTCAAGAAAATAGGAGAAAATAATTATATGGAAATTAATGACAAGCTATAGGGATAGACAAGGGTATGATTTTAGTCATGATTCAAATCCAAAATGATTTTGAAATTGTTTCCAATTTACTCCCAAAACAACCAACTCAGATACCGATGCACTAGGTCATTCTTCCAGCTTCATCTGAAGCAGATAATTTGTTTTGAATTGTTAAAAAGGAGAGGGAAAAATGAGGGGAAAACAGCACTGACAAATTTACCATTGTTGCCACATACAGCATTTTTTACCGAGCAGAAAAAAAAAAGACAGCTAGGGAAGCAAAAACAAGTGTGTGCAGATGAATGACAGGTCTGTATAGAGTTAGAATTACTACACCTCGTAAATATTCATGAGCAAATCAGAGTATGTCATTGGCTGATTCCACCTCACATCTGGGAAGTAGAAATGATATGTGATCATGTGACGTCATAATGATGAGTATCTGCCTCATTGCCATGCGGTAGTTTTTCTGATAGCACCAGAAAACCCCTCTGGAACCCACCGCGTAAATATGTAGTCTGTGTCATGTAGTCTTTCTGGAGTTGTATCCTAATAACTTTTACAGATAAGACCCAAAACATATGTCAGCAAAAGACAATTGAAGCCATGTTGCTGTGCACATCTGCACTCGAGCGTACACGGAAATTAGCAGTTGAGAAACAATGGCGTCTGTGGGTAAAAGTAGCCTTAGATTTCCGTCTACATCTGAATATGAACTTGAACTTATTGTGCACTCATGTATTGTGCTGAATGAAGATGCAAAATCTACAAGGGCAGTTATTGACAAGGCAGTGAGGTTCCTAGAAAAATACTGTTAAGACAAGAAGGTGGATTTTGAAGAGGCTTCTCAGTCGGAACCTGCAGAATTGAACATTTAATTGAATATTTATGAGGTGTAGTGAAACAAATACAGCATGGTTTATTTACAGTGGGAATTACACTTCGCATAGGAAGGTAGTCAAGCTGACTTACACCTTGGGACAGTAATTCCCACTACTTCCTGTCAAATCATGCTGTATTTGTATAATACTATATCACATGAATGAATGTGGCAACAACAGTGACTGCATTCAGACAGCAACAGGGTGCATGACAAGTACACCTGCCTGCTGAAGCTGTGTCTTGCTACCAATGCCTTGCTGCTCGTTCACATGAGGGATCAACTGTAGCTGCTGCTGTTGCTGCTGCTGCTGTCGGCTTTCATTACCAACTCGAAGCTGCATGTTGTTGAGAAAAATTTATGACTGTTACCTTGGCCACATATAAAGTTCCATTGCTTTGCCATCCAAAACCTTCCTATCTTAGTTACAGATCAAACACCATCCATTTATCTGGGTACTGTACAATACCCCTGATTACTGTAACACCCATTAACAAAGTGCAAAGGTAAAACAATTGCTTTCCATGAGCTGCTCTTGTGATATTTATATCAACAATCTAATTTGAGTCTCCCATGTGAAATGTACATGCTAAACAAATTTATTGTTCACCTATTCCCCTCTACACTTTACAATAAATGTAAACATACAGCTGTCCAATCATGATTTTACAAGTTAAGGAAATCACAAATATGGAGAGTGTAGGCATCTTTATACAATCCATAGAATCTGAAGTAAGGGTCGGAATTTAAGTTTTATTTGCTAAACATTTAGTTTAGCAACACTTCGATTTGCCCGATTTTGCTTCGATTTTTCCCGCAAGCTCTTGGACAAGCACTGAGCATACAGTGCTTATTAATAAATTTAACCATTTAAACGTTTGGCCAACACAAACAACAGAGGCGACCGCATGTTCACTCTGTTTCTGCTAAACAAGGACAATTTTAATGCAGTTATGTACCTCAACAACAATGCATACTTGTGGTTGTTGGAGTGTAAGCAATGTCCTTTTATTGACAACATAGGACTTTCAAGAAAAAAAGGAGTGAGAACGAATGGGAGATGGAATACACTGTATATTCATTTTGCCTGTTCAGCAGAATATTTTCTTTCTTCAAAAAAGATAAATGTTTTTTTGAAGAAGTTGTTTATAAATTTGGAAGCCTGGAAAATGTCTACACCAGGCTATTTGCCACAAATTATATACTCATCAAGAAATGAGACCGAGGGGTACCCCCAACATGTCCAATCCCTATACACATTCCAGACTATTGTTACTTAAAGCATCCCCCAAGATGTCTGAAAGGAATTCCCCAGATTCCTGTGAGACAATGACCAACACAAAGCAGGGGGGTTCTCTCTGTCTCATACCTTGCTGCATATGACAAATTAATGTCAAGAAAAGGAGATGAAGGACCATTATCTAATTTATCCAAGGCTTTACAACCAAGTGGTAATCCACTCACTAGGGGGAAAAAAAGCCTGGCTGGGGTCCAGGCAGCATGCTGGAGAGGGCCCAGGATTTTCCATTGTAATACTGTTTCTGGGCAACTGTAACAATCCTACCAATGGCTGCTTTGCTTGCAAAGAATCAACTTACTAATTGGCTGATGATCAAAACATCTGCCCAGCAAGTCTTCCTAGTAATAGCTGCATCTTCAAAGATATGTGACCCAGACCCAAAAACTTCAAAAGATACATTGTGTCTAACACAACAATAGAGCTGTCAATCACTCCTGGGGAGATATCTTTTTCTGCAGAGCTGAGGTGGATTTATTCTACATTTTTTTTCATCAGGACTTGCTGAGCCACTCGAAAATAATAATTTCTTTCCACTTATTTTTTGGTGTGTTGTGGGCTAAGTCAGATAAAATCATTTTATTAAGTTTTAAAAGAGCTGAATTTTTTTGTTGGATGTTTAGACAAATAAAACCTTGGGCACCTGATCCTTCATCTTACGTATTATGAGGAATGTCTACTTTTGCTGCTTGCTCTGTCTGTTTAGGCTTTTGTCTGTTCACAAAAACGGATAAAGCCGGAATTAATGGAATTCAATATGATGCATGTATCTGCAGAGAAATGCCAGAAATTTTAACATTTTTTATTCCGGTGAGATTAGGCTACACAAAAAACACACATGCAGCACCGAAGCAGGGACGCATCTCACTTGGTGCTGTAAAGGGTTGTGATTGGACAGTCACCATGTGAGCAGTGCATCTGTGCTTAAGTTGAGCGGGCGGCAGCACTAAGGCTATTAAACAACCCACTGTCAGCAAGTCCCTACACGTGATTTTTTTTGGGGTGCCATTTTAGCTTCTAAGATGTTCTACATTTGATCTAGATTAGAATTAGTAAAACATTAATTAATTAACACTGCCATCCACCATGTACTTTGGGGAATGTTTGTCGAGCGTCCTCACGTCAAACGCCTTGTTCTTTCTTGGGACCTTGGTAACGTCTTGCGCATTCTCACCGGTCCTCCCTTCGAACCACTGTCGGATGCATCTGATTTCCATCTTAGAATTAAGCTGGCATTCTTCCTGGTGGTCGTTACCTCCAGACACGGCAGTGAACTGCATGCCCTGTCAACTGCTGAAGGTCACATACGCTGGGAGCCGCAGAGTTCGTCTTATCCCAGCCATCAAATTCCCAAAAGAACCAGACGCCTGTCTTCTGGCCTCCAGACATTTTCGTCCCTAATATAACCTCTCTTTCAGCAGATAGCTCCGACAAGAAGTGGTGTCCGGTTCGTACCTTCAAATGGTATCTCGTGAGGACCAAGCCTCGCTGTGAGAATGGTTCCAGACTTTTCATCACAACCACAAAACCCTTTCATCCAGCAGCAAAAGACCCATAGCTCATTGGACGGTCTTGGCCATTGTCTTTGCAAGTCAAGACAGGCCGACTCGACATGACGAGACGACTCGATCTCACATCAGAGCCCATGATGTTCTGGCCGCCTCTGCGTCCTGGTTGTTCTTCAGAGGTGTCTCCTTGGCAGACATTTGCCAAGTGGCTTGTTGGAAATCTCTTTCCACCTTCACCGAGAGCTACCTCAAGGATGTCCGGCAAAGTGAGATGACTCACGGTGCAGCAACCCTACCGCTCAGCGATTGGGACAGCATCCAGCGCTGTCCCTCACCGAACAAAGAAATGCTCATCGTAGATGCTATTCCTTTGTTGTAGAATAGTGAGTGTTCGCTTGAGTAGCACCTGCCTATATATGCCTGCATATGTAGGCTGGACAGGGGTATGTGAATGCAGGAGACTCCTCCCCCACATTAGTGTGGGTTGGGTCTCCTAGTGATACTTACCCCTGTCCAGCTGTTCACGCCTGTCCTTCCCCACTTTGGCTCTGGGGAACTTCTCCGTTTCAAAAAGAAGGACCAACATGGTGGCGGAACCGCATTGCATTGTGGTGGGTCAGGGGGCAGCATGCATAATCAAGTCTTTTCAGCGAACTGTAATAGGCACATGGGAAGTTTGCATATATAGGCTGGACAAGGCCAAGTAGCATTAGGAGACCCGACCCACACTAATGTGGGAGAAGAAACTTATCAACCGTAGTGCGCCCTCTAGTCCCTTGATGCATAGTAGAATGGGCCCCCATGTTCGTCCTTCTTTTCCTTAGGGTGATTCTAAACGGACGTATCTTTTTTACTTTTTCGAGTTAATCGAGGTTCCGTTTCGTTTCCAAACCTTTGTGATAATCTGATCAAACCGTAACGCATTGTAATAAATGCACATTCTATAGTTCCCGAGTTAATATGTGTATTTTCTTGTTTTGGTGGTATTTTTCTCTTCTCATGTGTGCGCATTTTATAGATTGTTGACTCTACGCTATTATACCCCCAAGCGATACATAGGGTCAACGGGGCTGCCCTAGGATTGTTGGGGGTTCCGTGAGGCAGTGCAAATGATCAATACCGTGGTTCCCCTCTTTCCTTGGTATGTATGTAGGGTCAATAAGCTGACCCTGGGTTTGTTTGGGTTTGGGAAGAAGTGCGAAACGTTTCGAATTCCATGACCCTACATTCCCCTATAGACCGACAGGAATTGGTCTGTGGAGGATCGATTGGCATCTTGCTAAACTTGTGATTCCACGGCTAATCCCTGCTGGTAATAGCATCTTGGTTCAGTTCAGGGTTAGCCCACGCCACACTTCAAGGGTCTGAGCTGCAGTGTTTGCGATATCTGAAGGCTCAGGTCCCAAAAGTAACACCGAAGTACAGCAGTCAACGATAGTGCAGAGTGGCGCTGCACTCAGGGTGGAAATTTTCCCTGCTAGCTAGGTCTGGGCGCAACACCACTGTGTACCAGTTCCCAAGCATTACGGACAGGTGACAACTTCTTGTCAAAATGTACCGTGGGCAATGCCTGACACTGGCTTGGCTTACAAGACTATGCGCCGGAGCGACCTTATGCCGCCAGTGCTATCTACACTGGCCACATCACTCCTGGTGCCACTGTCTTCAGACGCCCTTTCAACTGGGACAACAGGCCGTGACAAAGGTGTTGACTCTTCACGGAACATCGCAGAGACAATACCAGACCATGCGGGCTTACCACCACTTGCGCCCGGAACAGAGCCCACCGGCCTCATGCGCCGTTGGGGCTTTCGATCTCTGTACGTCACCCTGTCTTCCGGCTACCTTCCTGGCCTTTCTGGGAAGACTGCTTCTACCTCTGCAGTTCACCAGCCCCCTCCTGCTGTATCTTAACTACAGTCTGGGCAAGCCTCAGATGCCGCAGCTCAGCTCGTCGGCCCTGTGCTGCCATGGACGCAGTGTCTGCAGAAAGGCCTGATGCTCTGAACGATCGTTGGACAACGTCCAACACATCCAGTGAAGATCGTTCGGCACTGGATGGAGGATTCCTGACCTGGGTTGACGAAGAATATCCTCCCTCTGGGTCAGGGGCCAGCATGCATAATCAAGTCTTTTCAGCAAATTGCAATAGGCACATGGGAAATTTGCTTATGTAGGCTGGATAGGGGTATGTATGATAGGGGTACGTGGGAGACTTAGCGAATTGAATCAGACGCAAAGGAATTTGCATATTTAGCGACTGTTTGGGGTTATGTTTCTCTATGTCGCTTGATCTGCCGTGGCTAATGCTGAAGTCGGTGGAACAGAAGTCATAATGTACGTGAAGACAGTACTAAGAATTTCCAGGAATATTCTGGCCTGTATTTCTGCAAAACACATTTCTTTTCTTTACTGGTGTTGCTCATTTTGAAATCTCTGAGAAACTCAGCTTTCAATTAATGAAATTCAGCTAACAGTATTCCAGAAAATGCATGCATGTGGCAAAACAACCTAACGTCCTTCCATGAGCGAGCACACTGGTTTTGCACTAAACCATGTTGCCTGCTAAAAGTGTCCGAGGATGCACTTGCAGCCGCACAAAAAAAATCCATAATGCATTCAATACGAGTGGAGACATGACTGATGGCTATTGATATGCTATTTAGCATAACATTGGCATACCATGTAATCATTTAAGCACCTTTTATTAACTTCCGCTCTGGCCATTTTTAGGAATTAGGTTCGTCTCTGCTACAGCCGTTTTAAAGAAATTTCTAAAACTCGTATTTTCAGGGCTAAAATTCATAATTCAAAGTCTACATTTAAATTTTGTAATAATTCCGCCAAAATTGGAATGGTTGGCAGGTATGTAACTCCACAGTCAGAACAAAGGGAGTGTATCTGAACACTGAGGCTGGCTTACAAGTATGTCACCCTGCTGACCAATGTCAATATTAATCTGGCTCCACATTGTAAGACGAGCAAAACAAAATAGACTATTAACTCACAAATGACAACAGCTGGAAAGCTAAAAGGACTTAAAATAAAACACAAGATACACTCACAGACAAAGCAGCAAGCCAGGACACTTTGCTACAAGGAAGAGTGACAAATAAGTGAGAAAAAATGATAAAAGCCAACATGGAAAATCTGCCCCACCTAGAGTGGGACGAGTCTACTACTGCATACCTACCAGATTACCGATACGTATATGGTCCATTACTTCCATTCACTAAATTCTTGATCACCAGCAGTGCGCCCTTATTCGCTCGACTCCCGCAAAGGCAGCTGCTATGTTCTTCCTCTTTTTCGATGCACAAAGTGCGCTGAGGCCACGAGGGGAGGAGGGAGGGAGATTGGTAATGTGGTAGGTATGCAGTAGTAGACTCATCCCACTCTAGGTGGGGGGAGAGTCTACTGCATGCAATTTACGCAGATAACCAATACATATGCAGAGTAGCACCGAACCAGAGAACAGTGGGAAGGCGAGAGCGCACTGACAACCCTGAACCCCAGGGGGAGTCACATATAGCCTGCAATGAACAAAAATAACAAATTAGCAAAGGACTGCAAGAGGTAAGCACAAAGAACAACTCACCATCTCAAGTGTATCCACTTGCATGACCGTAACTGGAGCTACTGAGATCCCATCTTGAGCACGGCCAGTCCGTGGCTAAAAGGAAGACCAGCTTCACACCCAAATGAAGTAGGGTAGCTTCTCCCACAGGTTCGAAAGGGGGGCTAGCTAAAAGTTGAAGGACATCTGCCAGATTCCATGAAGGAACAAGTCGTGTGGTTGGGGGCGTTCAATAAACATGCCCCAAAGAAGATGATGGATCAAAGTGTTGTTAGAGATAGAGGATCCATCAGGAAACCCACCGTGGAAAGCCGCCAAAGCCAAACGGTAGTTCCTGATTGTTGAAACGACGAGGCTAAAACGGAAGAGATGCAAGAAGAACTCTGTTACAAGGGAAAGAGTTGCTTCGGCCAGCTTCGCAGAATGTTGTCTACACCAGGAGTTGATATGTGGAATGCGCCTTTCATAGATCTCTCTCGTTGACAGCTGTCTGCCTCTGGCAGCCAGGGCAGCAGCATCTTGAGAAAAACCCTGCCTACTGAAAGGATCATCGGACGATATCCAACACGTTAGGTATAGGTGAAGAGATGCAGATGGAGATGGCGAGAGCCGGGTTGGAAAAGCAGGCCATGACGCTAAGGGACCAACAAAGGAATGTTGACTAACAGCCTCACGACGCAGGGAAACCATGGCTGCCTCGGCCAGAAAGGAGCAATGAGAAGAATTCCTCAATGCTTTTTCTCTATCTTTGATAGGACTCCTGGAATCAGCAAAATGGGGGGGGGGAAGCGTAGGCTGTTGGGCAAACCTTGTACCACGAGAGAGCATGGGCCTGATTGTTCTGTATACCGGGAATACGCTTGACAAGTACCAGGACAGAATGACAAATGGACCACTGAAGTAGATCCCAGGCCAGCAAGCAAAGGGTAGGCGAACAAGTACCCCCTTGACGATTGATGTAGGCGACAGCCTCAGCGTTGTCTGATGGCACTAGCACCGTCTTGTTTGTCGGGAGCAGCAGGAAATGACATAGAGCATTGAAGATTGCCTGCAGCTCAAGAACATTTATGTGGGAGTCCGCATGGCTGGTTCCCATTGGCCCGAGATCTGATTCGGCCGCAGCCTGGCTCCCCACCCGTAGGTCAAAGCGTCTCTAGTCAGTACCACGTCATGACCCGGAGGGCAAAGGGAAGGCCGGTGGTTGGCCTTGGACGACCACCACGTCAGGAGATGACTTAGAAAAACTGGAACTGGGACGTGGAAGTCCAGTGAGTCTGTGTGTGGTCTGAAGTGAGACAGGAGCTGGAGTTGGAAAGGTCTCATGTGGAGTTGGCACCAAGGGACAAGGTCGACAAGACTGGCCATGAGACCGAGAAGCTGAAGCCAAGCCCGTGTAATGATTGACCAACTTAAAATAGGGCAACACACTTTATCAGATTGTCCACGCGGGCATTCGTAGGAAAAACCATGCCGCAGCAGAGATCGAGAACAGCCCCGAGAAATGTTGGCATCTGTGACAGATTTGTCATTGACTTGTCATGGTTGACATCCGAGACGAGTTGTAAGAACGCAAACCGTCAGGGTGATCGACCTAGGATTAACCAGTCATCCAAGTACTGAAAGATGAGAACTTCGGAACAACAAAGATAAGCCCCCACCACTTGCACCACTCTGGTGAACACTCTTGGTGCGGTGTGGTGGAAAGCCCAAACGGAAGAGTGCGAAACTCATAGGTTTGATCTCGATACGAGAAGTGTAGAAATCTGCGATCATCTGGGTGAATGGGAACGTGAAGATAAGCATCCTTGCAGTCTATAGAGGATGCTCAAGCCAGAATGGAAATTGAGTGAAGAACTGTGTGAAGTGTCTCCATCCGGAAGTGTTTGGTTTCCATTTCCCCACATCTTTCTTCGGAGTTAGATAAAAGGTGGACCAGAAACCCCTGCAGGCATGGAGCGTGGGAACTGGAACGATAGCCTTTTTCTGCAGTGGGTTTGCGATTTCCAACTCCAAAGCCTTGCGTTTGGACTGATTTATGGGGATTTGAGTTAGTCGCAACACTGTGTTGGACCAAGGGGCACTTGTGAACTCAAGATAACTGCAAAGAAGAGTATCAAGAACCCATTTGTCCGATGTTATCTCCCTCAAGACCCTGCGAAAGTTAGAAGACGGCTGCCAACAGGTTCAAGATTGACGACTGAAGAGCAGTTGCCTACGCCGACCCCAAACAGACCGCAGGGGCCGGCGGGTGACACCACACTGGGCAGTGGAAGCAGCTGGAGCCGAGTAGCAGGTCTGTTCCAAAGCAGGTTGCAAAGGTTGATGAGCATGCCCAGGAGGCCTAGGAGGAGCTCGAAGAGATACCCTGGCAAACTGCTCGAACCCCGTAAGCAAGGAATCATTGAGACAGTAAAAGGCCATAGTCACTAACTCAGAAGAAATATCAGAGCCCTTCTCACATGCCTGGGACAAAAACTCGGTGAGGAGGAGAAGAAAAGACATGTACTGGATACCCGAGTAAGCAGCTTGGTCAACATCTTTCAATGCTGTCTCCATCCGTTGAAGATTCCTATCTTGAAATACGTTGGAAGACTTGCCCCTGCTTGGAAAAATCTTTATCTCTTGCCGTGTTCGGATAATTCTGGCACAGAGAGAGAGTGATCATAATCACCTGAAGGAAACTTGAAAAAGCAGTGCAGACAATAGCCTGAATTTCACCACTTGGCCTTTGCCAGTCTGTCTATAGCGTCTACGCAAAAACAGTTGAGAGGAAACTCTGGAAAGAGGGGGAAGATGAGGACTGTCCGATAGACGACACTTAAATGAAGGTCGCCCTCTATCGTCAGCCAGTGCTGGTTTAGGCAGCCCCAGAACTTGTATCATTTCTCGCTTTGAAAGACGCAAGTGAGACTCGGACGGTGAAAGGTTGTTCACCGAAAGTGG
This sequence comes from Acanthaster planci, assembly GCF_054643075.1. NCBI lineage: Eukaryota > Metazoa > Echinodermata > Asteroidea > Valvatida > Acanthasteridae > Acanthaster > Acanthaster planci. Next base: position 8,938,438 of record NC_141791.1, read on the forward strand.
CTCGTCCTTGTCCGGAGACTGTCCAGATCCAGAAATATATGAGGAAAGCTCAGGGCCAGAGGCAAAACCCACCATACAGCAATCATCCATTGTGGGTTGAGAGGGACCTGTTTGGTGAAAAACACCTTGAGGCTCAGCTGGAGAATCGTCTGAACAGGCCAGGGGCGGACAATAGGGCTCCGGGTCCGGATGTGTAGTAGCCGGAGGCGGCGAATATCGCCGGATGCATTCTGAAATAGACTCAGGAGGGGCACATAGCGTATCTTTGGTCGAAAGAGAGCTGGAGCCTTCAAGGCATGATGTTTCTTCCTCGGATGTTCTAAAGAATGATGTGAGGAAGACAAAACCCCAGATGATTTACGTTTTTGCCCAGCAGAATTTTCTGAGTCAGTCCACTGTGAAGAAGGTTGGCCGGAAGGAGGATTGGCTTGCGTGTCAGCAGGAAGCGGGTCAGAAACAGCAGGAGGCTGAAAACCCCGACGGCGAAGCAAGCCTAAAGGCTCGGGGAGGGGGGCATGGTGGCCAAAAGAGTAGGCAATGCCTCAATAGAATCCCACCCAGGTGCCGTAACCGAAGGCAAACCCTTGACGGACCAAGAGCAGGACGAGCCCTCTGATTTCTTAGTCACTGAACCCATGCGAGAAGCCACATCCAAAGGTAGGTGAAAGGGAAATTCCCCGAAAGGCCAGATACAAACTTACCCAGCCATAACCGTTGTATGCCCACAAGAAAAAGTCAACGTAGGGGTATATCAACCGCTACACAGACTACATGGCATGTCATGTAAAGAGGGTGGGGTCACACCAAACACTGTGACTGTCGAGAAGAACGGTCTGAACTACAGTGCCGGGAGTAAACAAGGTAGGACTATACCGTAGATAACTGAGCCGGCCCAGCAACAACATTTGACGGGGTCAGATACACTCTATACTGAAGGCCGGGCGGATGGACTGAGCGGGAAGAGAGATGGAATAAGCCCATTGGCGAGCGGTACAATGGCAGGGACAACCAACCAATGCCACAACCGCTCGTGGAACCTGCAGTATGGCATTGCTGGACCGGACGGCAAGCCAAGCAGCGGCAGCTCGAAAGCTGATACGGCCAAGAGTCACCCAATAGCACTCCCGTGGGCACACTCTGTTACGCCCCAGACGGCCAGTAGAAGGGTGTAGATGGGCCGCTAGGTTGCTGGGTACTGGAAGACAGCTCGCATGGAGCATCTAAGATGCTAAGATTGCCCAACCAGCGTTACCGGGCTGGACGGTAAGCCAAGCTGTGCCCGCTGAAAAGCCGTTGCAACTATGAGTCACCCAGTAGCGCTCCCATGGGCGGACTCCGCCACGCCCCAGAAGGCCAGTAGGGGGCGCATGTATGGGGCCAAAGACGCTCGAAGCTCGAAGAAGACCCAGGGGCATGCAGCTGATCAACCGGATGTATCACCCTAAGCGTGGGACTGGCCGGCAGACTGCTGTGAGAAGCGAACAAACTCGAAGAGCGAACTCACGATGCTGGTATCGCACAGTCGTACCCCGAACCGACCGAAAGGAAGGAAATAGTAAAACTACACACTGTCCTATTTCCTGGATTAGCAAGGATTGAAAATGCCACACAACTGTCCTTACCAACCAAGCAATCCCCAGCGAAAGGGCAAATTACTGTGCTCGGGGTTAGGGGTTAGAAGCACAACTCTGAAACCTAACCTAGCGCACAAAAAGAGAGAGAAGCACAGCCAAAGAAAAAACGCCGAAACTGTAGGCGAAGCTAATCAAAGTATACACAAACATGAAATAAACAGAATAAATAGGCAAACGAATACAAATTTATTCTGAATCAAGAAATGTATACAAGAACACACAGCGCAACCTAGGCGAAGTCTGGAAAGAGGTAAACAGAAAATAGGTCAAACAAAAAAAGCCTGCCACCATGCGCAAGGCTGAAAGGAACGGCCAAAATACAAATAAATACATGGGAAAAGGAACTGTCTTACTGCTCACAAGAACACATGAACAAGAAATGACACCGAAACCACAGGTAGTGAAGGAAAACCTGTCGAAATTTTCGGAGCCAGACAAAAATATGTCTGATAGTAATGGCATGAAGAAAAAGAGGAAGAACATGGCTGCCGCCTTCGCGGAGTCAAGCGACCGAGGGCGCACTGCTGGTGATCGAAAATTAAGCGAATGCAAGTAATGGACTGGGAAAATGTATTGGTAACTTGCGTAGGTTGCAGGCAGTAAACTCATGTTTTTCAATCAGAGTGTTTGGCAGGCAGGCAGGCAGGCAGGCTACAAAATGCTGCTGGAAAGGAAATGTAAGCAGATGTGTCACACCCACTGGGAGAATGTTGAAACTCTCGTTCTTTGACTTACGTTGGCATGACGTACCGCATCTTCTGACTGTTGCCTGCGTCGCATTTCTTGTTGAGATAGAGACAACCCACTTCCCTGCTGCTGACGGCGCATTAATTCTTCCTGCTGTTGTTGCTTCATCAATGCTTCTTCTCTACGCCGTTGCTCATCCCTCTGGCGCATTTGTTCTTGACGTCTAGGACATCGAAATCAGAAAAAAAAATTAGATTCTGCATTTTCTTCTTTTGATGTAAAAAAAGTGGTCGCTCATTTAGGTGCGTTTTTGGCAAAAAAATCACGATTTGGCTGATGCAGCCACTGTTGTTTTGCCGCGTTGCCAAAAACTGACCAAGAAGTGGTTTTACTGCACTAAAATCACTCAGGCAAAGTCAAGTTAATGAGGATGGCAAGACAAGAGTGTTCATGTTTTCTTTAGAGGTGATCTTTAACCCTATCCACACAGAATTGAACACCAGTAAAGTTTGTGAATTTGTGGCATTGGGTACTGTACCCATAAACTGCTTGTGCTTTAAAATGGGTTCAGGCATACCCAAAATAAACAGAGTCCAACAGTTTTTGTGCACAGTTTATCATATGGTCTTGGAATGTGTGTGAATGGGTATGGTTCCTAGTAAATCACTCTGGGGAGTTAGGGCTCAGGAAAGGTCAAGGTCACTTGTAGTTGGTTTGTCAGAAATGAGTACTTTTTATGGCTGTATGGTATGAAACCTACAGCTCTTTTAATCATACTGTCTCTATCAAACCCTTGACGGGAATTTCTTTCCTAAAGCTGACTCCAAGAATTCCAGCCTCGCTTGGCCACGAAGGCCACCTGCCTAACTGCAAATTCTCAGTTTGTGGCCCTGCATGCTCTGCACACTTTGAATTACACGGCGAAAAGGCTGATTGTTCGGTGGCATGCGGCTCTACTCACCCTTCCACATTCCCATTGCCTCTTTTCAAAGTAGGGACTATTGAGAAACTGGTGATTATGATGAGAATTCGGACTTTTCATTTCTGGGCTACGCACAAAGACCAATTACCATATATACAAGTTTTGAGTTTTAAAATGCAATAGTAAGTCTGATAGTGCCACAAAACATCAAGTAAGATGCAAAAGAGCCAAACTTCATGGGATTTCAAATTAATTGAAATGGTTCAGGGCACCTATAATCAGGGATTGGCTTTGGAGATGAAGCCTCAGACAGAGATGAAGTTGAAAAGCAGCCCAGAGTAACATGTTATTGTCGTGTATGAATGAACTCAGATCCAATTGCTCAAGCCATAACCAGTTCAGCACAACCCGTATGTAATCATGATAATTTTATAGAAGTAGGGAAAATAATGTCATTGTATTTCCAGATTTCAATATTAACCACTTCGGGCCGGGGCATTTTTCAACGTTGAGGATGCTGGGCCGGCATAACTATCATTTTTTCCGTTTTCAAAATCCTTCAACAATTCATCATTCCATTTAACAGTCGTTTATAGCCGCACGGAGTAATCTTCAGGCACTACTCTAAGTTGACAGGTGACCTTCATTGACGCCCGAATATTTCAGCCAGGCCTGCAGCCTTGTAAACAGAGCCCAGATTGTGCGGTGTTATACAACTGTCTTTTGTTCACGAACCTGGCTCAGTGCACTGCTGACCTCTTTTGAATAGGGGCCAGATTAGCATGCAGCGGTGCTGTGTGGCTCATCGCTGCGGTGGTGGAGAGCTTTTGTCCCCGGTGGTAATCCGCTTGCTCTAAATACCCCAAACCCTGGTATACGGTTTCAAAATAGCGCTGGATTATCACCACTTTTGAGAGTGAAAAATGCCGGTCATGCCCAGCAGCCTGGTCTTTTGTTCGGAGTACGGTCTTTTGTTACAGGGCCCTGTTTCCTTTGTCCGAGTTCGGAGACCCCGGCCACACATATAAACCATACGGCTCCGATTTCGGAGTCCCCGGCTGGTAGTGGTTAAAGAAATTACACCAGCAAAACCCACAGAAAAACAAACTTGCCCTGGCACGTGCTGCTGCATAGTGTGCATTTTATACTTGAGAGCACGGTATTAATGTGTTGATACCATGTTCTTCACGTCTCGAAATTTTTGCCAGTACTCGTAATTAAACGATTAATTGCGATTAGCCAAATTCACTACTCGCCCAGCAGTATGGAACATTGATGTTTTTTCGATGTGTAACTGTACAGCTGCGTGCGTTGGTTGCCGCATATCCATCATGCCTTCTTTGGCAATGGCACAGCACAGCAGGAACCAGTGCTTTATGGCATTGTGCATGTGTTTGCATCACTACGATAGTGAAACTCGAAGGTTACTTGTGATAAAAATGGAGGTTTCTTTAAAAATTTGCAAATGTAAGGCGGCATCGCGAAATTGACCAACCGTTCCGCACCGCAGACATCCCGCAGGATCACGGAGAGCACGCTAGTCCCCGCCAAACAAAAGAGCCCTTGACAACCGGGTGCGCCCGCGGAAGGAACACAATATGCAAGATTTATGTAAATTACAAGTCTCATGAATACGCCCGATATTCAGCGGATTCCCGGCTCGGGAAAAAAAATCGCTACCAGGCTACTTTCGGCCTGCAATTGACCATGGAAGGAATGGCTTAATTTTGTACCAAACATAGATAACTAATAGCAGTAATATATTTCTCGCCACTGTGGGAAAACAAAATTCATTGATCCTTGATCGTCAGCAAACTTGTACAAGCATGCAAAATTTCTTGTTCACGCTGCCACTAGATTGCCTCAGATCGTAAAATTGTCCAAAAACAGTCAGCGAGCGTATCCCACCAACAGTGAGACCACCAATTTTCCTGAACTGCAGGCACGACGCGGATGCAAAATTCAATCCCTGTTTCGTGAAGTTTGTTTTACAATTGTTACTGACATTTCAAAACATGATTTATTGTGTGATCATCTGGATTAGTACGTTTATGGTTTAACTTTTCGTTCAGATTCGAAGGCTTTTGTAGTTTCGTTCTTTCGCCATAAAACAATTCCATCATACATTAAACAACCGTTAAGTGGGACTTTTACCGTGACTTGAGCACGCAATCTCTGCTTTTTCTGTTCTCTGTCCGAAAAACTGCACTGAACTAGGCATACGAACTCCAGGAACATGGTAACCATGCTTGCAAGCATGTTCGACCGTGTTGACGCGCCAGCCAGCTCAGACACTTTTTTCGCCGATTAATATTGTGCCATGAACATTATATTCACATCGTAAATAATTGACTATTTATCCAGAGGTGGCAGACATACTTATTTTAGATATCAACGATGTACAGTGACGTAGTACTTCAGGCCTTTGTAAGAACTTTGACGGAGTGGCAGCGTGACTGTTCCGGCCACATGCTTTTTCCTTTGACAATCAGGCTTATTTGGCTGTCGAGTACGCCATTGTCCACGAGAAAAGAAAACACATTATGTTTGGCTTCTGTAGCTTTATTTCTTTTAATAGCTTTGTGCGTTGTGGCACAGTCTTCCCCTCGTGGGCCCTAAAATTGAAAACCACCTGGAATTATTCCATAAATGCCAAGATATATAAGTTATATTATTGAATGTTTTGAGGGGAGCGCCCCCAGATTTCTTTTTTAGTAGGATGAAGGTAAAGATACTAACATCATCTTACGCCACCGTTTAATGTTACAGTTTACTGTAAATCCATAACTTTCAACACTTATTCAGCATTAAACCACAATTTTCAAAGAAAGTGTTTGGATATGATTCAAGTATGGACATTACACACTAGTAGTTCGTAACAATTACGATCAGCAAATCATGCAGTCATGACGCAACGCTTTTTTACAAAATCCTCTTTATAGCCCAGGCCAGGAAGGAGATAATTGTGGGGCAAGCATTCAGAATTCATCATCGATATCCCATTAAGTTATACAGGTAAGTTAAAAAATATTCAGACCACATTATTTAAGTTGACAGGAAATTGTATGATTTAAAATAAAACAGGCACAAGGATTCTGCCTTTCAACAAAGAGGAGGTGGAAATTTACCAATGCTTCAAGCGCCAAGGTTTGGTGACGTTTGGCTCACAGTCAGACATGCACAGACATGTACATCTATGGACGCACATGTGCATGTATATGTACATGCACGTGGCCAAAGGGGCGATTTACGGATAACGGCATTTTGTTATTTGAGATTTTGGAACAACTACTAGGAATCTTGAAAATGCTATCACAATGTATACGTACACCAGCTTCACCAAACGAAAGACAAGTTTACAGGCCATCTCGCTCACAAAATCTGGTTGCGTGTGCGCTGGTCTGCCCGGTAAAATCGGCTTCTCTCCGGGGTTGCCTTAAGATTGAGCACGAGTCCTCCTACGATCAACATGCATCCAATCAAATCAAACATCCTCTTTTACAGCTATTTAAGCATCATTGGCCTTATATGAACATGAAGGGGGAGCTTTAAGAGATTGACGCACATGATATTATCTGAATATACATAAGCATAATCGGATGTAGTGAGAATATATCATTGTTGAGCCACGGAAATGCTGTACGTTGCATCTTCTCTCTTAATTATTAGTGAATTCTCACCACGTGCATTTTACAACAATCATGTGATGCGGCCCAACGTATGTCCGAACACGCACCGTGTGCCAAGGTTTGCAGTGTCAAATTCGTCAAACTCGTTATCTATTTTCCGTGGTGTGTTTCCTTTTTTTATCAAGTTTGGTCTGGTTTGAAAGTGCCATGTTTGATGATTTTGGTTTGGTTTTTACTGAGGAGCATGACAAGATTACGTAACCAAACCCTTTTAAAACCAGTTTTCAGGCCCCATTTTGTCTTTTACATGTTCAACCTATACTCAGCAAACAGTCGTTTATAGCAGATTTGGGCCACTGCCAAGGAAAAAGTGTGGGAACTTCATGCGGGCGCGCGGCTCTCAGGATATCAGTCTGATATCAGTCTGATATGCTAATTTGGGGGCCACATCACTTAGCAACAGTACAGCCATGTCAACATTTGTTCGATTGGGTGTCTCAGTGAATGGCTTTTGATTTTTTCTTGATTTCTTTAAAAAAGACTGTTTTACATCCAATAATGGAAAAATAATTTGGACCACCGGGCAACTATTATAATGGGTAAAAAAAAAATCAAGGGACAGACCTACAGACATGACAGAGGAGATAAACTGCAAGTAAGAATTTTTATCTTTGGCTATCCAAATATTATCAAGGCAGGAAGCATGGTACAATGAAAAGGCCATTGGTGGAATTCTCATGAATGCGTTCGTGCCCTCTGCGTCATATAAGAGCTCTGGTCAAGATGATTTTTATATGGCTGGTTTGTTTTAATGCACACTTTGCAAAACGAACAAAAACCTATACATCTTGATCAAAGAATGCCTATTCCTGTCAATAAAATGCACGAATAGTGTATCAGAACTTTTGCTATACTGTATTTAAAGGACAGACATTCTGCGTCCTGCTGTTTGTATTCATGAAGTCGGTCATGTTTCATTGCAGAGCCTGCCCTGAACATTGACTTAACCACGCAAGAGCACACACTGCCGTCCAATCTGCGGATTCTCGCCCTCCTTGACAACAATGGACTGATTGGCGAGAATGCCAACAAACCACGGAAGAACGCTTAGTCAATTTGGCTATGGCGCCTAAGTAGGAAAACATAAAAAATACAAGAGTTTCAATGTGAAAAAAGTCAATGAAAATTTTTCACCTTGCTTTAATTTTTGTTCATGCTAATTGTGTAGATTCTTAACAGTTTACCTCCTTACAAGAAAAAAAATATGTCAGATGGGGTTGAGCCATGCCATGAAAAGCTTATAGAGCTGCCATAAACCAATTGTGGTTACTGAGCTGAAGTTTGAGGTCATGTGCAAGATCTATTCAGGCCAGGTGCCAAGGCATGCATATGTGAAAGCATGCCAAGCAAGGTTGCAGGGCTTGTACAAGGCAAGCATGCATGCTGGGTGCTACTGATCGACCAGAGTGATTTCATGGTGTCATGCTATAGGTTAATTTTGCAGATTGGCCTGAAAATTTGGTGCAGAAACTTCGAAACACAAACATAAAAAAATACAGGAGGCAAAAGATTTTTTAAATATATTTTTTAGTACCTGTGAGGTGGCAATATTGGCAAAAAATGCATGAGGCAGTCTCTACAAAACTGGGGGCAGGCCACCTCACAATTGAAAGGGCAGGGGAACTCTGGTCTCCAATGAATCTAGTGAAGTTGTGTTACATTTCTTACATGTTGCCTTGTAATCGGAGGGCCCGTCCATCCATTACATTATCATTTGTGTAGTGGTTTCACAATGGTTTCTGAAAGTCCCTTGATAAAACTGGACAATACTGGATAATTCAGAAATTTGGCCCTCGGTATCCAGTCTGTAGTGACAAGTCAATACACTCACATGTAAAATGATGGTCTACATATACGAATCAGATGCTGTTAAGACGGTAGCAGTAACAGAAAAACATTTTTCTGGGATCAAAGACAATTATAAGTAGGGTAAATATTTGTCACTTTTTTGGATTTTGCATAATCAGTTTTAATTTGGAACCAGATCACAAAATCGAAACCGCATGAATGAAAATCCAGATTTGGGTCCCACTGCTAGTATACTGGTGAGCATGTTACACTTCACATGCATTCCGAAGCACTATCGCTACGAGCTTGGTTCAAAAAATGTTTGAAAACATGAGTATATTTGCCTCTTCTTTCAGAGCTAGGTTGGCATAATTATTTGAAATGCACTAATTTGTGGCTCAAGTCATATATCTCTGCTCATTTCTCATTCTTCACTATACATATACCTAAAAAAATTAACCATAACCACAATGAATACAACCTGTTCAGTCAATTTCCAAATAATTTTACATACCTCAGCTGCATCTCTCTCTGGGTTTCTTCATGACGGTTCAATTCTTCCTGGCGACGCAACAACTCTGAAAGGGAAAGTAAACAATGCTAAATTTAGTGACATCTGCATAAACCAATCATAAGGTTCAACCCAAAACCGTTAAACTCTCACAAAGGCTTTGTTGAGCTTTGCAGGGATGAGATTGACCAATGATGAAATAGTTGAAAATGGGAAAATCTTTTCACACTTTTTTCTCTTCCCAAGGAATTCCTTTTCATTTGACAAATTGTGAAAAACTGTGCCAAAAGTGAGAAAAGTTTCTGACACCTTTTCATACAAGTGGGAAAATATTATTTCAGATTTTCCTTAAAGTGGGGAAACTTTTTCCCACCTTTTCACACAAGTGGGAAAATATTTTTAGATTTTCTCCAATGTGGGAGAAGATTTTCCACACTTTTTCACACAAATGGGAAAATATTTCACAGATTTTCCCCCACAAGTGGGAAAAGATGTTTACATGATTTTGCAAACTTTCTTCATTAACCCCTTGACGACGGGAATTTCTTCCAGAAAGCTGACTCCAAGAATTCCAGCCTCGCTTGACCACCAAGGCCAACTACCAAAACGCAGATTCTCAGTTTGTGGCCCTGCGTGCTCTGCAAGGTTTGAATTACATGGTGAAAAGGCTGATTTTTCGGTGGCATGTGGCTCTACTCAAGCTTCCACATTTCCGTTGCCTCTTTTCAAAGTTAGAACTATTGTGAAACTGGTGATTATGATGAGAATTCGGACTTTTCATTTCTGGGCTACGCACAAAGACCAATTACCATATACACAAGAGCCAGGGTCTGCCTTCTTTCACCATGTTCGCTCGAGCATGGGCCAAGAATAACAGCTGAAAAGAGGGCTGAGGATCTCAATTTTACGGCGGCTCTATCCGCGTCCCGGCGTGAAGGGGTTCAGTAGGATTTGTGCACACATGTAGACATTTATTCATTTATTCTCTGTGGTACAAACATGCACATCTCTGAATATGGAAAGCAGACAATAATCAGTCTGAGACAAAAGTATAATCTTTCATTCTCTGGAATTTCCAGAAGATCACTTGAGGAAGACAGCATTAAAATTTCAAGGCTGTCTGTTTCTGGGTATTGGGCAAAATAAATACAATGCAACAGGCAAAATCAAAGCTGGCTTTGGTGGGAGGTCAGAGACCAGCACTGAACACTGTACTGAACAGCTGAATTACAGTAGATTCCTTTATTGCACTCTCAATGGGACCTAACAGAATCGCACAGTGCTATAACCTGAATGGACGTGCAACATGTGCACTACCATGTGCACATGTTGTCATGTACATGTATATGAATTACGTTTAGATGTACATGTATCCGCAGATGTACATGTACATGTACGTACCGTAATTTTGGAATATGCATGTATGCCTTGTATCCGGCTATATTGATTGCTTTTGTGACACTGATAAAAAAAGCAAAGCTCTTCAAAAATTGCCACAGGACCTCATGCATGCTGCATCACGAAGAACCCACTGCAACCATAGGCACCATCCTGACTGCTAACTGCGATCCATTCATGGACAGTCCAATCGCTGACTTTTTCCAGTACCACATGAGCACAGAAAGTAATATGTTATCAGAAGACCCCAGTGAAAACCAACCCCACTTGTCACATCAAACACAATCGGCAAAAAGACTAGATTTGCAACACAAAGCTAAGATATATGTACAAAACAAGTGATTTTATTTATCGGTAGAATGAAATTTTCAGGTGACAAAATACTACGTGTAGTATCTAAGTGTTGATTATTATTTTGTGTGCTAAACAACCCCACAAGAATAAATAATAAGTGGGAAAATAATCACAGCAACAATTGCCACAGCAGAGCAAGTTTGTTGCAATTACGTACACATTTCATGTGCTCCGTAATTTCATGACTTGGGGACTCCTGTATAATTACTAAAAATCTGGACACCTTTTTAAAATTTATTCTCAGCAATGGAGAGTGTTTATTTATGGTAATCCAAGAAAAGAACTTTGCCATGTAGGCATAGCTTGCTGTGGTGAGCACAAGCTTGCAATCGCGCTGCATGGACAGACAATCGAGTGAGTGTCTATTAGTGATGGTGTGATCGCTACTATTAGTACCAGAATACTGGTGCCCAACAGCACACTCCATGTGGTCAGGTGGTGAGTCGGCCCCGACCCCAAGAGCAGCACAGCCTTGGAATGGAGTCTTCACTGCATAATGGTCGTGCGTGGGGGGCCAGTGTGGAAATTTCACTGTATCACGCTTCTCATTTTTGCAAGTTTCTGCATTATTTTAGCAACATTCCACGCTGTTTTCGCAAACTTTTCACACTACTTTCCTGCTCTTTTTGCGCACTGATTTTTTCGCAATGTTTTCGCAGATGTTTCATGCTGCATTTGCAAAAATTTGCAGCATATTCACATGATTTCCACACTGTTTTCGCACGTCATTCGCCCCTTTCACATCCGATTTGCTATACTTCACACACTCCAACTATGCCAGCACACCGGTATTTATCAAGTCTCATACTTAACACCATTCAGCAGCAGAAAATAATCTGTAAGTCTGGCTGCATCAGAAATATATGGATCCAGTATGTTTTTAACAACAAATCATTGAATTTCGATGACGTTCAACAATTTTGATAGGTTTGTAACATTCAAGATGATCAAGAACACTCATTTTACTGTTAGCACTCTACATAAACAATGCTCAATATGCCATTACTTATGAAGATGTCCCCTCTTATAACATAAAAAAAAGCCTTAGGGCATTTACTTTTCATCATTAACCACAACTTATGTCTCAAACATTACTTTCATTTTAATGTCATTTAGTTTGACATACTTTTGTTCGATGAAAAAAGTTGGAAGGGAAATATCCTGGAGCACTGCACTTCTCTTAAAGGCTCATAAATATGATCACCAGCATACAAGTCATTAGTACCCCGCTTTAACTAGGGTCTGCTCTCACATTTATGTCAGGCAAATTACATTACTCTCCATGTTCAGCGTTTCATACTCCTTCGTTGCAGAAAAAAATCTCACAATTATCAGCTAAAAGTAAGATTTTACGTTTTTAGGTGCATTTTCTGCAAGTCATCAAAACTACTCATTTTAATGCATTTGGGCTGCAACGATACCAGCTTACATTTCATGCACTCTTCATGCATGCATGTTATCCCTTTCTCCCGTTATATCATCCACTTCAACAAAACATAAAACTTGACCTTGCGTGTTTCTGAAATTTCTGGCAGATAAATTCATTGCATACTGGTTTCTGGATGGCCAATCTACATGTGCATGTATCTCCAAAACCCTCGATGTTGCAATATTTGAAGCCTTTTCCATACAGCTTTAACTGGAGTCTGTGTACCTACATGCAACTCCACATTCGTTCCTTTTCATATCAAAAAGGACTGCTACAAATACTAGCTTATTCCACAGACAGTTCTTGAATGGAACCAGCTCTCTCACTTCATCTTGGAAGCTGGTAATGTCAACAATTTCAAATTCCTCCCCCACAGATGTGTGGGAGGGGTCTGCTACAGAATAACTACCCCAAACAATCGCTAAATATGCAGATTTCCTTTGCACCTAGTTCTATTTACTAACAATTAACAATGGTACACCCTCTACACCCAAAATGCACAGCCATGATCATCTTTTTTCGGTATAGAAATGTCTCAGTCAAAGTGGGGAGGAAGGGAAGGAGCCGACTGTTTGGGATAGGTGTTCAATATAGCAGAGCCCTACCACACGTCTGTGGGAGAAGAGCCTTCTGCGTTCACCCTTCCCGAACAGTCACTAAATATGCAGAGCAGCACCGATCCCCATCATAGTCCATTATGAAAGTTTTTAGCTGCTTCAGCTACACTAAGTGAAATGGAGATAAAAATGAGAGCATTTCTAGCTGTGGGGTAGTCAAATACCTATTCGATTTTCTAAATGAGAATGAAGTATCAGGTCTACATCAAGGGATTTTCAAGTTAACTGACTTATAATAAAACAAGAACAGCAAAGCTGCCATGGCTTGCTGTTTGTTATGAATTTGATTTTTTTCCTGTAATAACAGCTCATCTTAAGAGACACATAAGTTACACAAACAGGGTTACTGAATTATACCAACCAAGCTTCATCAAAATTTTTCACAAGACTGGTTGTCATACGACTACAATACAGCTGTACAAGATATTTTATTGATTGTAGGAATAAAATTCATTATACTCTGGAGAAAAAACCTACATGTAGCTAGTGCTATATGCAGACTGTGTTAAAAGGCCCGTCATTTAAAAGTATATCAACAAAGACCATCAACAAGGTACAAAGGCTTCAAATGTGGGTCTGGTACATTCAGGACTAGACCTGGATGAGTACATAAGCAGTGCAATTGCGAGCTTGATGGATGGTGCATAATAAATATTCCTCTTAAGAACAGTTTTACACTTTGTATCTAACCCCAATCATCCTATCCTCTACAATTCTATCCCCTATCATCCCATCATCCTATATCTACCATGTCCACTTTGACTCCACCCCTAATCCCATCTATCTCCAATCCCACATCCAACTATCTTTCCATACCCTATTCCACCCCTCCATCACCCAATCCATCTCCTACTCTTTCCCCTCCCCATCATCCTATCCATATTCTACTCTTTCCCGTCCCCATCATCCTATCCATCTCCTACATGTACTCCGCCCCTTCCCCATCATCCTATCCATTTCCTACTCCGCCTCTATCTCATCACCATACCCATCTCCTACTCTGCCCCTCCCCATCATCCTATCTATCTCCTACTCCACCCTTGCCCATCACTCCCTTCACTTCTTACTCTGGCTGTCCTATTATCCCACTAATCCAGCCCAACTATTACACCCAACTTTTTCCTGCATTTCATCCACTTTCTAAATACCTGTACTTTGTCCCAATGATCCTCTTCCTGCAGGTACCCCTTCCCCAACAAACATTCTGATCTCTCACTTAGAGGTCCCTTCCCATCCCTTACATTTTTCCCACATACTGTACATGTACATTTGTATGTGTCTAAACACTGTCTATAGGCCTACATACATGTTCATTACAAGTATGTACTACAAGTACACAATGCAACTCAAAACGTTAACATTCAACTTTTATAATTTTTCATTAAATTCATGAGTTTGTAAGCATTAATGCCATTTGATTATGAGACTATTTTAAATACCGATGGAATTCCAAGAGGAAGCAAACAAGCACTCAATCGCACATGTAGACACCTATGGACCTGCAAGGAAAAACTTTAACATTTGAGGATGGACAGAAGACAGAAACTGGCATTACGTACAGTGTAGGCTCGCATTTGCTTTGCAGCTCGCCAAAACAAATCGCTGTAAGGCATGTTCTTCATAAAATGGACCAAAATGCAACCTCGGCTGTCATTTTTCAAAACTTCTTAAAGAGTGACTCTGATCATGTAAAATACAAATTAGCACCTTAAGATTTATATAAATGATTATATGGGTATAATTACGCTTAATATGTACTAACATGTATGGTGGACACTTGGTTGGCTATCAGTGCAAATCAAATGGAGTTGAATTCATTTAAATTTTTACTTCAAGAAGGAGAATTCAGTATATTTTTCGACAGATGTATTATAAAGCACCTAAGAAATAAATTTTTAAAAATACAAGCCACGAAAAAAGAGCACAAAATTGACGGAAAATGATGAGAAAAGTTTGGCTCTCTTCATTTTCTTACCATTTATAATCACTCTCACTATACCAACATATTTACCAGGTCTTGTATATTTCGACCACCAAAAATTATCTTTAAGTTTGGCTGCATCATAACTTTATGAGTACAATATGTTTGTTGCGAATGTTATATGTGACGGAATTTTGATCACGTTCGATATTTTGACAGAAACTGCATAACGTTCGAGAATGCCGAAAATGCTGTCACATGTAGTGCTCGAAAATTCCACGCGTGATTTTCATTTTGCCTGTTATTTTGGAGATAAACCTGCTGAAAATAAAATTAAAATTAACAGCTCTGAGCATTAGATTTTCATCATGAATCGTTTTTTATCTCGAACGTTATTTTTTTGCGAATGTTATTCAGAATGATGGATTTTCTTTTGAGAAAAATTGTTCTGAAGAGAAAAATCGGGGAGCGTCTCCTTCTGTGGAGGGGTTAATGAATATCAAATAAAAAGAGGGCGCACTTTCTGGGTTGATGTCAAAGGGTCAAACAGACCACGATGCAGCAAAATATTTCTCTAACGTCACCGCGAGAGATTGACGGAAGCCACAAATTGCCATGATGGGTGTTTTGGACTGCAGTTTTCAGGAACATACTGGAAGAAAATGTGATCGGTCCAGTCGTAAAAGGATTATAGTTTGGCGGTACTTTTTTGCACTCTTTTAAAAGCTTGTGTTTTACATCGATATATGGATTTTACTCGCTTTTTTTAAGTCGATTTTTTTGACACTAATGACAGAATCGAATGACATTCGTGACTGCCGACTTCTGGACCCAATTAATTGTGAAAGGTAATTTTAATTTCATGATTATGGTTTTAATATGTGTAAATATTATCACCTTTCACCACATATAAATCTGTGTAAAATAACCTCAGGGATTATCACTCCTCAGTAAATTCTGTTTGCTCGGATTTTAACAGGGAGTTCATGTCCTTCAAAACTGCTAACGTTCGAGACTTTAATTAATTAACTCCAACTAAGTTGAAAGGTTGACACGATCATCATTGTTCCAGATATCGGCCATGACTTCCCTCATTGCATCAAACAAATTAATTCACTGCTGTTCACTTCAGAAAAAAATGAACCTCCAAAGTTGAACATTATCTAATGGTCCATATTTTGAGGAACCTGCCATAATAAACTGAATCATGATCTTGTCAGTTTTGTATGTGCACCTTTACTCCAATGGGCAGACACAGCCTCAATTCAATGATATATATCTGTCACTACTGTGAAACATTTTACCCTAAATCTGTACATCTGTTTGCCAGAATGCAACCTCAATCCTACAAATCCTCCAGCTGCCTTTGGGTTTGAAATAACCCAGCGCCTCAGTGCTACAAGTACATGATTCCTGAGGAAAGGCCTTGGAACTTGTATTTCGGATAAATAGCTGGTACTAAAAATAACCCTTTGGCTCTCCCCTCATGCACTACGTTTTATGCCCTTTGCAGTCCTTCATTTTAAGAAATTCCAGAAGAGCTATATATAGCTCTTCTCAAATTGCTCTCCTTAAAATAAACCAATTTACAGAAGTGCAAAACAAGGTCAAACGATAGTTTGTACCCTGGAGTCTGTTTCCACTTTTTCTGATGGCGCATATTCTTGGGCAATTTTAAACTTAATTTAGTTTTAGTTCAGTTACAAACATGGGTTTGAACCAGAATTTTTATACTTGCAAATTAAAAACTACACTATTTAACTAACATTACTGATACATGTACATGTAAGTTTCAACCTACAAGTCTGCCGAGTTTTACGTGTCCCTTTGATTTAACCACTTCATGCCGAGGCATTTTTCAATGTTGATGATGCTGGGCCGGCATGACTATCATTTTTTCCTTTTTCCAAATCTTTAAAAAATTCATCATTTCATTTAACAGTCGTTTATAGCCGCACGAAGTAATCTTTAGGCACTACTCTAAGTTGACAGGTGACCTTCATTGACGCCTGAGTATTTCAGCCAGGCCTGCAGCCTTGTAAACAGAGCCCAGATTGTGCGGTGTTATATAACTTTCTCTTGTTCACGAACCTGGCTCAGTGTACTGCTGACCTCTTTTCAATAGGGGCCAGATTAGTGTGCAGCGGTGCTGTGTTGCTCATCGCTTCATAAAAATGTACCGGTACCAGTCAGTCAGGTACAGACATGTACATGTAGGGCCTAATTGTACTGTATGTGCGTAAACATGGTAAGCCTAAATGGCATGCAGGTTTTGTCATGTTCGCTGCATTAATTCATGCATGTATGCACACTACATGTATATACAATGTACACAATGTATACATGTACATTTCATG